>NC_051217.1:19917500-20217500 GCF_015220715.1 Pygocentrus nattereri | reverse complement strand
TAGTGTTCAAAAGTTTGAAACCACTTCATGTCTACTTCATGTCATATTAATAATTTGTCTTATTTTATTCAGTGTTAACTGAAGCAGAGTAGCGATTACCCTCTACTGCACAATGTTGCCTCAGGGCAACAAACTTATTTTCCTCACTTTACAATAATGTTATACATATTCAAAGACAACAATAACAAGAAAGGCAAGAGTTTGTGTAAGTCAATACAGAGCATGTGCTTGGTCAAAGCATCTCTTATTGGGCACATTTTGACTTCTTTTTTGATGTTCAGTATCAATTCTTTATTTATAAGCATTTGCAGAAATATGTTTGTTGCCTAGAAGCAACACTGCATGACAGCGGAATGGATTTAGCCAGTCACAAGCCAGATCTCACCACTTTAGGGAACATAGCTCTATCATTTCTTCCCATTGCTGCACAATGTTGCCTCAAGGCAACATACTCCAAAAGGACCTCTGCACACATTTATTTCTTGTTTAAAAGTTTTTGAATTTAATAGATGGGTCAAAAAAAACAAAGGACCATTTTATGCAAGAAAAGTGAATGGGATTTTTTAAGTGCTCTCGTAATGTATGCAGTAGACAAATAATATATGATATAATATGACATAAATTAAAATATCTGTTTCAGTATGCCACAAAAATATAAATGTGCCATATGTTATCTTCCTATATGTTCAATTCAGCAAAAAAAAACAGTAATTGTGCATTAAAATGTACAGAAGTGCGTTCTCAGTAGAGGATTTGTTCACTTACTGAGACTTAGAACATCAACAAAAAATGGGCCTCATTCTCCAACGGTTCTTAAGAAGAATTTTTATCTTAAAACTGAGTTTTCACAAAGATTCTGCCTTTCACCAGTGTTTTCTTATTTGGGATTTGTTCTTAGGTAAGATCAGAATCTACACACACTCAAGAGCACATAGGTGAGTTCTGCGCTTTATGAACACATTAAGAATCTGACGTGGACTTTTGTTAGGGCTTTTCTCAAGAACACATTTAAGAAAAAACTTGGGAAGATGTCATTTGACTAGGGGTGCCCAAAGTTGTGCACATGACTGAGTATATAGTTATGGAATACTGTGGGTAACATACATACACACAAGCTCTTACAAGAACAGAAGGAAAGGCCCAAAAGTCACCGATCACATCATAATATATATATACATGCTATATGTCATACACAGAGCTGGTGAATGAGGAGCCTGGCCTCTTCCTATTTCCCTAATTATATCAAAAACAGGACTGCTAAACAGTAGAGGGCACCCTGGAGGGAGTCTTCAATGAATGGGAGTAAATGGAGCTCAACGGCTAAAAACGAAAGGTTAAAATAGTTTCTAATCACTTTCTCAGAAAACTTGTTTAATTTTAGAAAGTAGAAGGATGTATTTCATGTAGTTCAAGACATTTTAGCGATATATTCCCTTTTTCTACAGCAAACTTGTTTTGGGCAGCAGAAGATGGGTTTTACTGCTAGAGCGTGATGGTTGGTGAGCGGAGCTGCTCACTGGCTGTTCGTGCTCACTGACGTCATGGACATACATGAGGCACCGTTTAAGCTCCTCTAACTTGAATTTAAAAGCTCTTAAAAATATAACAGCAGTGTTGAAATGTTTCTGTGTTCAAGAAATGACTATTATTTTACATTAAAATGTTTAATCATTTATAAACTATGATTTTGCTCAAATGCTCAACTATCAACTAATTTATTTTGGACTCACTCGGGAGCGCCCTCTAGTGCTTGAGAAACCCAGAAGACGTTGCAGAGTGGGAATTCTCCTCTACAAGTTCTCTGGTCACACGCTCACAGTAGGTACTCACATGCTGAGGGGCTTTCCTCGTCAGACTCATCTGGGTCCACCAGTCTCTCTCTAGTTCGTTCTGTTCGTTCCTTAAACAGCTTCACCAACTCCTGCAGTCGTTCATTCACCACAACACTGGTCTGACTGGTTGCAGAGAGAGGCCGTTCTCTGCCACAGACAACACAACAACGCAGCGTATCAGTAGCATGTGATGACTACAGCAGTGTTTCTCTATTCTGGTTGTAGGATAAATGCACTGGCATACAGGCAAAACAGGAACCACTGGCATTCAGACAAAAACACTAACACTTTATTTAGGTGGTCCGTTGTAGATGATTAATAAACTCTTACCAGATTATCAGTAACACATCAACAACATAGCAGTAAAGCAGCAGCAGTGAAGCATCTCAATACACTGAAGTAAATGTCTTGTAGAGGTTCTGTTGATACATTACTGACATTAAGTAGATGTGTTATTGATATGTTATGTGAAGTAGACTTTATATCACTGGCTTTGCATGTAACTTTAATTTTCTTTCAACTTTTCACACACTGTACTTTTTTACTATTGTTTTTAGTGTCATTCTTATCTTATATTTTCTATTTGTTTTCTATTCTCTTAAGATTATATTTGGTGAATAAGGGAACAGCAAAGTAAGAATTTCATTGTACAGTGTAACTGCCTGTTCTGCTGTACATATGACAATAAAAATCTTGAATCTTTGAATCTTGAATCTCGAAAACATCATATCTCCAAAATTGTACTTTTACAGGACAAGGTAAAAACATACTCTACTTTTAATGTAAGTCAATGGAACCAGATTTTTTTCCAAGTAATTTTAGGTCACTTCTTTTGGTCCAATCATTATAGAATTTACAAACAATATGTAGGACTATGTGTATTTTCAAATTATGTCAAAAACTGAAAAACGACAAAAATGGAGATACAAGGTTTTGTTCCAACACCAGCAATATGTTACTTCCATTGAACATAACTTAGCCCTCAATCTAATCCTAATCGTAACATTAACCAAAACCCAAAACCTAATTCTAACCCTCAGCCTGGTCCTAAATCTAACCCTAAACTTGACCAAAACCCAATCCAGCTAAACGGCAGTTACAGAATGGCGTCTATAACAGCTTGATGAGGATGTTGATGGTCTGTATTAGACCACTTACAGGTTCAACGACCTCTCAGGTTACAGATATGAATTATAAACAAAAAATTATTTACACAGTTAAAAGTCTCTTGATCATTTACTGAATGTATCCACTGCTTATCATCATCGATATATTATTGATATGTTAGAGCCTCTTGAGTGTGTTCACCTAAACTGGACCACTCAAAATGAAGTGTCACCAAATCTACTTTATTGACAACCTGCATTGGGAATATTACTTGCTGTTTGGGCGCCCCTGATTAAATGACTTGTTTTGCTGGTTTTCTAAGTGAAAATAAGTTAACACACCTTGTCTAAAATAAATAGAAATTGTCCAATAAGATTTGCAGAAAATGCCCTACAGAGGTTTTTTTGCCCTACTGACATTTTCACTTTTTTAACTTAAAAAAATCAGCAACACATGCTATTTGACTGGGATGGTCAAACTTTTGCATACGCCTGTAAATTTTTTGGAAGCATCTGATAAATTGTCTAATCTTTTTACAGCTTTTCTTAAATATTTGCATGTGTTTCAGCATAGTCCTTGTTTCTTTGTTTGTTTGCTGTAACTGTAATGTTTACACAGCATGCTGTTGATATATTAAACAAAAATAAGTTAAGGACACTACAGAAAACACATTTTAATTCTATTTTAATTACTCTTTATTTGCTGAATTGAATATTGTATTGAATTGTTTCAATAATTTTTGAAATGTTTGATTTTTTTGGAATTTTGATTTTTTTGAGGTTTATTTTTTTCTACTATGTTAAACCCAGCAAGGGTAGGATCTCTGTAGAGGATGTGTTCATTTGTTAACTTATTTTCACTTGGGGCCGAGTGGTGGTCGCAGGGGGTAGGTTTAAACTTTGGCATTATATTTATATTATCTAACCATCTATCACCAAAATATTCATGTAATTTCACAGACATGACTTCAGTAATACTTTGTAAAGGATTAGTTCTGGGAAGAAACACAATAGCAGTATCTTTCTAGCAATAAAAGGAAACTAATAGCAACCAATTGGAATTATGGTAACGTCATTGACCAGTATAGTTGGTCGCTTACTCTTCATCAACAGTCAGCAAACCAGGCGTGTCCATGTCGTTCAACATTGTCCTGGTTCAGCAGACAGGAAAACATTTCAGTTACAAGAAAAAGTGGGAGAGGCACTACAGAGGAATCAAAATCTCAGGGGTTTCTACATTAGGAAGGAACAAAGACTTACTCTATGCCCACAGCTTTGCTGAAGCAGATCAGAAAAAAACAAAACAACATTTTAACATGGATTTAATACATCTAGCCCAAAAACTGCCTGATAATATGATAAGCAGTACAGCCACTTCTGCTGAGGCCAGTCTAAATGAAGTCATTAGTTTTGCTCTGTATGTAACCTAAGTGTATATATTGCTGTTGTTGGAGCAAAACCTCGTATCTCCATTTTTGTCATTTTCCAGTTTTTGACATAATTTGAAATGCCTGTTGCTCTTTATATTGCTTGTGAATTTCATGATGAATGGACCAAAACAAAAGGCCCAAAATGACTTGGAAAAAATTCTGGTTCCAATGACTTACATTAAAAGTAAAGTAGTTTTATTCCTTCTCCTGTAAAGTTACAATTTTGGAGATACAAGGTTTTGTTCCAACGGAAAGGATATATATGCATTTAGTATTGGTCTTTTCTGTCTGTCTACGGGCAAGGAGGTATGGTTAAACAGCTGTGTGTCGGGGGGAAGGGTCTTCCTCCAGACCTCCCACCACATCCACCAGACTTTCATCTGATGAAGGCCACTGAGTGCGAAACATCTTGATGATTTTAATGTATTAAGTAAAGAGATTTCATGAGGCAGTATGAGAAAGACAGTCCCACTTTTTTGTTATTTGGTGATTTATAGCTCTCAGTAAGTCACACTGTGTCCTAATCTACATCGACAAATCTGCACCCCCTAAATCAAGACCAGAATGTGGTTTGATCCTGTTGAGCTTCTAGTGTTTATTACCAATGTTAGCCTTGTAACTCCAGTGTAACCAGACTAAGAAAAATGTAGATTCCAAGCATATCTTGGCTGATTGACTAGGGTAAGTGTAAAATTGTAAATTGGAATTTTTGCCAAAGTATTCCTCCAAAGAAACACCCACTGGAAGGTTCTTCAGGTTCGTAGTTCTCTTCTCTGCTTTATTATTCACCCTAACTAAAGGTATGTTTGTTAAACAGCTGATGAGCTATATCAGAATAAACTGTACTGGGCAGGGCTTCACCAGGACCATCGCTGAGAACCACAGCTTTAAGGAACCAAAAGTCATTTTTCTATGGCGCTGCTCAAAAAAAACCTTTTTTTGGACCAGTCCAGAAAGACTGACCTGCGTTTGGACAGTTCAGTAACAGGTACAGTGAGGTTGGAGCCATCTGACTCTTGGGGTTCGACGATTTGGGGAACAGCGGAAGCGCCTCCACCATCAACCTCCTCTATGTTGACATGAGGAAATTCTGAAATCACATATGAAAACTCAGAAACTCTCTGTTGCTGGAGAATCATTACCAGTGTTTCTATCACCAACATGCTTTGTGCATCTTTTGGAGGTTTCATCACAGATTTGTTGGGGCTAACTAATACAAAATAATCTCCAAATGGGATATGACCAAACATCAACAGACTTGACCTTGTGAATATTTACCTTTGAAATCACTAGTAACTGTTCATTAGGGGTGCAAGAAGTATAGGTAATTCTAATGCATCAGTCTGAATGCGGCAATGCAAGAATGCTGATTTTGGAATATCACTCTTGATTATAATGGATTAAAAAAGATTACATTATTTTGGCCAAAATAAAATTATTGGGAATTTTTCAAAACCCAGACAATGAATTCAAATTTTTATACAAACAACACACACGCACACACATCATTTAAACCGCTTTAAATCTTTCTGGGTCATGATGGGGTGCTGGAGCCTATCCCAGCTGCCATTGGGTAGAAGGCAGGATACACCCTGGACAGGTTGCCAGTCCATCACAGGTCTAATTTTTATAGTATTACTGAAATATGTCAGTTTTTAAAAATAAACGTAGAGGAAATGTAAGGCTTGGATTGTTTTTGCTGTGTATATGCCACTGCTTTTTATATATATATATATATATATATATATATATATATATATATATATATATATATATATATATACACACACACACACACACACACACACCGGGTCCCACTTCATATTAAGTGTCTCTAATAATAACTGTGTAGTTACACATGAATAACATATGCAACACCACTGTAACTCCTCATGATTTAGACAATGTTATAGATGGATTACAGAAGTACAGCCTATGTAATTACAGATGTGTATCAACTTCAGTTTTGCCTCATGTAATTGCATGAACTTTGAATTAAAGTTAGGATTTAAAATAAGTGGACAGTTCCTGTGTGGTTGTAATGTAGTTACTATGTAATAATGCAGCGGTAATATAGACGTTGCTTTGGGGGCAATTCAACACATTTAAATAATGTCATTAAAGTTGCATTTTAAGATAAGAGGATGTCTGCTGTTCTGTCACATACATACAGAATGGTTTACAGCTTAAACTGGTTACAGTGTCACAGCACTAGCAGCATAAATGCTGGCTAAATGTTAGAAAAGCTGGCAGATACCGTGTAAGTAATGACTTAATGTAAATTATTACATCCTTCCTTTTACTGCTGGAAAAAAACCACTTCTGATAAAAACTGCTGTTCCAGTTTGATTTCAAATGTTATCGTTATAATATTATACATATGTTATTACCCTTGTGTAATTACATGAGAGAGAATAGGCTGTTACAACTATTAAGATACTCTTGAGTAATTACATGAGGCAAAACTTAAGTTGATATACATGTGTAATTACATAAGGTGTACTGTAATAGTGACAAAATCATTAGTAGTTACATTGTTGTTATATATGTTGTTCAAATGGAGCTACACAGTTATTAGAGACACAATATACATTGGGGCCATATACAGTTCCCGTGAAGTTCAACACACAGTCTGAACTTTGGAAAAATATCCCTGCCAAAGTCTTTGAAAAACTGAAAGCAAGTCTTCCAAAAAGAATTAAACTTGTAATACAAGTATTATACTATATTTATATTATTTTTTGTTATTGAGGCTTCTGTGTAGCGTTTTGACTTTTGCATGATGCTGAAACATAATTTGTCCTTAATGGCTGTTTTAGCTGGAAATTACACGAATGAAGGGTTGTATCTGACTTTCGCACAGCATTATAATCCTGCATCATACCAAAATGACTGAATCGTGGCGAAATTTGAGATTCCACGATGCATGAATTATTTCCTAAAGAATCTTAATGTTGTGCTATCAGACATTTACACCCATGTATTACACAAATACTCTTAACCTGGTACTAAACAGGTAGGCTAGTACAACACACTACAACCTAGCACAGCATGACGAAACACAGGACAAGACACCACACCAAAAGTGGCTATTTCACCTGAGTGCTGTTTTGTGGGCCGGCTGAGTTCTGTACAAGGAGCAGTCTGAGGCAGAAGCTCTTCGGGGATAAGGTTGAGGTTGTTAGGGATGCTGAGGCACTTTGGCACAGGCTTAGTGATGTGGGGCGATGAGGGAGTTGAGGGGGTGCATTTGATTATAAATGTTCTATCTACAGACTCTAATTCCAGGTCTATGCTTTGCTGCTTAGGCATCCTACTGGGGCTTAAGGCTGTTGAGGCGCAGGTAGATGTTCTGGCACCGCTGCTGTGCCTGTTTGGGGAGCTGAGCGACTTCCTGGTACAGCAGCAGCAGGTCTGGAGGCAGGGAGGGCAGCTTCGGGGAGGTGAGGTTGCCTCTCTTCAGCAGCTGGTTGAAGCTACTAAAGCAGTGTGAGGCATGAGGGATGCGCAGAATCCAACTCTTTACTGTGGAGCAGTTAGAGGGCACTGCAGGGCAGGCAGAGAACGAAGTGCTGTGTGTTACTGCAAATGTGAGTAAGTGAAGAAACTACAAAATCATGCTCTATCTCAGCCAGTGATGGTGCTACCTCATTAGAAATAAGGTTTTAAATGTAGTCGATCAGCACAAGTTTGCATCATCAGTTTTGCACCGGAGCTGTGAAGTAAAAACCAGCACTGTGCAAATCGCATCCTAAAGAGAGTCCAGACCAAAACATCAATGGAAGAGTTTGGAATTGAATTCAGAAAGACTGAACTTTGGAGGTGTGGAAAAATATCCCAGTAGATTTCAGTGAAAAATGGAAAGTGAGTCTCCTGAAAAAAGTGAAAGCTGTAATGAAGGTAAAGAGTGAACTATATACTGAGATAAAATGGGATTATATTTAGTTTTTGACGCATTTTTTGTTTTTACCTTTTTGTCTCATGCTGAAAAATTAACTTGTACTTAATGGCTGTTTTGACTGGAAATAAAGGGTGGTCTCTGAATTTTGCACAGTACTGTACAGTACTGTACATACATACATATATATATATATATATATATATATATGAACATATGTAAACTAATGACTAATGTTGAAAAGTTTAGAATCACCATTAAAATCACTTTCGAATCCATGTTTCCATTAATATTAAACCATTTTGTTGTAGATGCTTGTATGCAATGATTCTAATATGATACCAATATTATATACATTTCAAATTTAACTCAACCAAATTTTCCTGATCAAATAGCTATTCATACTAATTTCATAACAGGAAATGACCATAAATGGATGATTGCAGTTTATTATGTATATGTATAATACTTGCTACTTATTTTCCCCAAAATACTTTAATTTGTGAATAAACCATGAGTTCACATTCTGCCATGCAGTTGATAACATTTCACTCTACACTGTATATGTTATTATTGAACTACTGTTATTAATATGATTTGATAGCGGATTCCAAACTTTTGAATGTGCATATGAAGATAGTAGTGTGTCATACAGTGCCAGAGACAACATTAGCAGGTCTATGAGAGATTATCTAGAGATAGACATGGTTTGAGTCAGGTGTGCGATGGTTTAGATAATGCTACTTGGTGGGCTATAATCTTCCATTACTCGTTAGCTACATAAGTTTCATAGCTCCAGTACAAAACTGAAGAAGCAAACTTCAGACAGCAGACATTTCTTGGCTTATCAATTGCGAGACACTTCGATAAGTTGTGAGTATACTAAAGTCCTGTAACAATGACAGTTTATAACCTAATATGTAACAGATTTCCACATTGTTTTTAACCATAACGAATCGGTCAGCAGCAGAAATGTGACAGATTTAAAATAAACACGACATAGAAACTTACACAAACAACATGCATATGAGTAGTGAATTCCATTTATACACTGTTTAAAACTCCACATCTACACATAACATATGAGCATGATGTTTACGATGTCCACTCACCTCCACAACCCTCTCCTTGAGTCTCTTCTTCCTGTAAAAACAGAAAATGATAGTCAGCCAGTCAGAATAAATAGGTATCCCAAGTTACTGGCTCTGTCTATAGTGTTATGCATTATTACCTGGACACCAGCTTGAGGTGAGTGGTCTGAAGCAGCAGGTTGAGGCTGGGTGGTCACTACAGGTAATGAAGCCCTCTTCGCTGGCGCAGGTTCCCCTCTGGCAGGCTCTGGTTGGGCTGTCTTCGGTGGCTCTGGTGACTCGGCCCTGGGGGGGCTATCCACTGTATCCTCAGTTTCATGGGCTTCGAGCTCATCGGCTGGGCAGACATCCACCAGATATCTAGAGATGGAGTTTGCGAGAGTGTAGCATAAGAGCAATATAAACCACCAATCACCAGAAACTGACAACCAGTCTCCCAGAAAGTGAAAGCATCTTAGATGTTGGCAACATGTCAAATATTGGGCATTTTAGGATTGCTGTAAAAACATATATATCAATATATAATGTAGTAATTTTGTCATTAAGTCATGTGCATAGTTCAATAAATAATGCCTAAAAGAGCTTAAAATAACTGCCAGTGCTATAAATAAGTTGACATCATAACCTCACTTTATATAAAGAGCTTAAATAATCTTAATACTCCTATAATTAAATAATCTTATAATGAAAAAAGTATGAAGAATTAATACAAGAATTAAGACACTTTAACTTTCCATGATCCAGTTATGTGCATGATTTTGAGTACTCCCAATCCAATTACATGTTTTCTCAAAGTGAAAATAACGCATCTTTTACAGGGAGCAAACTTAAATATGGCATTTTTAAAATGTGCCATAATTTCAGCACAGGCTACAGATCTACTGATCTTTGTTAAACTCAGAAAATAAATAATAATTCTGCATTAAAACATGCAGGAGTTAAGATTAGTAGACCTTGGAGGGGTTTCTTCTCTATACAGTATATGTGCATATTTTCACAAATCAAAACATGCCTTTTGACCAGAGGTGCCCGAACTTTTGCATAAAGCTGTATCAGTTTTATGCAGTATTTGAGATGCAACTGGGAAGCCCAAGGAAAAATCAGATTTGGAATGATTGGATTAAGACAGCTGACTGTTCAGGCAGACACAACCTGATCCATGTGCTCTTATGCATTTAGTGCAAAAAAATCACATTAGAAAATCCGTGAAACCAGCTTGTTTTGGAGGAACGTAACACTGCCTTGAGCACAGCAAAACACATTGTGCTGTATGTTAGTACAATTTTTTGTAAAGATGATTAAAACTCTTAACTACATCACATGAATATGCTCTATTGTAGTTATTGAACAATTAACCCTCTATTGCACAATGTTGCCTCAGGGCAACAAGCCTCACTTTACAATAACATCATCCACATTTAAAGACAATTACAGGCTTAAAAATAAACATAACAGTTTGAGTAAGTCAACAAAAAGCATGTTTCTGGTCATACTATGTCTTACTCATACTATCACACTTATCTCTTTAAAACCTCTTTTTTAACGTTCAGTACATTTTTGTATGACAATTAGAAGAAGTGTATTTGTTGCCTCAGGGCAACATACAACAAAATGACCTCTGCACACATTATAAAAAAAAGTTTTGATATTTAATAATCAGGTCTGTTTTGTGCACTAAAAGTTAAATTTATATATATATATATATATATATATATATATATATATATATATATATCTATATATATATTATTTTTTTTTTTTTTTAATTGCTCTAATAACACATGCAGTAGAGGGTGAAGTAGTCACTGGATAATAAGTCATGTCGGAATTTGACAGATAAATGGTCCATCAAGTCAATTTTAAAGGAAAATTTGTCCAATGATTTTCCAAAATTTCTGCACAATTCTATAGTTAAAATGTAAACAAAGCTATTCACTGTGGTCTGGTGTACATGCTTTGTTCTGGAGAAAGTTCCCGAGTCAGAATATTTCACAGTGGTGGTGATAGGAACCAGACGTTTGAAAAGTTTAATGCCTCTAAAAACTCCCTCACAGAAAGTTATTACATGAAATGGTTATGATTACACGGTCCGATATCTGACACAGTGTTTTCTGGTAATTTTGAAAAGGTTTTGGCTTAATTTTTTAATCTATTCAAGCTACAAGTACATGTAGGGTGTTGCAAAACAGACCCCAAAGAAAATGAATTTTTACAAATTTATTACTATTTTACCATCATCAACATTTAATATAAAAGCTCAGAAGACACCTGTAGGTTCAGTGGTGGTATTGGATAGTAAATAAAATGGCTATGTGTTGTAGACTTTGTGACTCCTGGTTCCCATCACCACCACTGTAAAGAAATCTGAGTCTGTAAGCTGCTCTTCAAAAATATTTCACATCAAACCACTCAGAATGACTGTGTTTACATTTAAGTGACTGAATTATGTCTATTTTTTGAAAAATCTGTGTAATATCCCTTTACTGAGCTCAAAATATTAAAGATTCTTTAGATCTACTCACTTTGATGACAGCAATTTCTTCAAGTTTAAGCTCTGTGGATCAGCAGCCTCAGGTAGTTTACCTCACTACTTTTACCCATAATGCAATATCTATCTACAGGGAGTCATATTCAATCATCTCTGACAGATTAGTTTAGTACATCTGGTCTTGTTTGCTCAAAGCAGGGATAATTCACCATGGCGACCGGCAAGAGGGTTATATCGTGTCAATGTCAAGAGATGCTGGGAGATGAATCTGTAATGAACTGTTGCCATGGTGGCACAGTTTGTTAAAAATTAGGCATAATTATTTACAGAAGGTGAGATGAAATACTGCATGCTGGGTCTTTATATGAAATACATAACATATATGAATATCTAAGGTAAAGCCTGACCAATACATTGGCTGGCTAATATCAATCTATACAAATCACTTGTGATTTTATCTGAACAATAAATACCAATAACATCATCACCACCTCCTTGTTTCTATGCTCACTGTCCATTTGATCAGCTCCACTTACTGTATAGCTGCACTTTGTAGTTCTACAGTTACAGACTGTAGTCCATCTGTTTCTCTGATACTTTGTTAGACCCTTTTACCCTGTTCTTCAGTGGTCAGGACCCCCATGGACCCTCACAGAGCAGGTACTATTTGAGTGGTGGATCATTCTCAGCACTGCAGTAACAGTGACGTGGTGGTGGAGTGTTAGTGTGGTAAAATCGTGGTAACAATAACGTGAAATGTATCAACACCTGGCCTTTCGCACAAGAATGACATTTTAATTAAAAAAAATACTTTTCAATTAAGAAAACTGATTAAAAATACGAGACATTAGAGGTAATATACAAGAAAAGAAACCAGAAAGAACTCTGGGGAGCTTAACACCCAGTCAGCAAAGCAGTTTAACTAAAACTATTGGAACATAAAAATAAAATATGAAATATTATTTTACAATGATAACAGCCAGTCCTTTTATCTGGCCTATCAGACTATCTATCTATATGTTATCGGGATTTTTAGTCCATAACAATCAATATCAGTCACAAAATGTTCCTATCGGTTAGGCCCCATTACCGAGCAAAAAGGGTTCTACATAGTACAGGTTCTATATAAAACATGTCCTACATTTTTCTGGTATTATGTTTCTTTCCCTGAGGTCCTCTTGTACTGTTTATATGGTTCTGACAGACCAAAAACTAATTTGTACAGGACCATTTTCCAACTTCTCTTAATCTCTTAGAATAAAACATGCTGTTTTTGTTGCTGTGTCTGCATGTGAATGACCTCTATTTCTGATTGGAAGCCCTGCTTGTGCCTCATTCAAAAAGCAGTCTGGGCTGAAACACTCCATATAACTTCAGTGTGAGTGGGTGGGGCTAAACTACTGTAAGCTTTTTCCATATATTGACTGGCCAGTGAATTATATATATATATATATATATATATATATATATATATATATATATATATATATATATATATAAATAATAAAAAAATCAAAGGCTTTCCACAATACAGGCACTTTCAGGACATAAAATATGAAACTATTATTATTGATTATGTCTTATAACATACCTCTTAATATCTGCACTGTTTACATTGGCAAGCGAGTTTGCAGAAGAAAAGAAAGTGATAACAAAAAGAAAGTTTCTGAGTATATTCCACATGAAGAATGCAGTGGTCAGTCTGAACTCTAAGCAGCCTCTTGGCCTAAAAGCTTGCTGCGCATGCCGCATTCCTTCAGAAGGGATGAGTCAGATTAACACATGGTGAGGCAGAGGGGGAGAAACCAGTAGTTAGCACCTGTGGTCATTTCTCAAAAACAACGTCCAGGCCAAAATGAGACAATAGGACAAAAGTTTAGGCGCCTGCAGATGGAGCAGAAAGCAGTCTTAGAGGACGGCCAGTAGACCTAATGTGCTCTACTCAGACTTTAGGCAGAAGTGACACTCTGCATACACGGCACTTGGCAAGTGCAGGCAAGCAAGTGGAGGCAATTTATCTACTGTATCTCTTTATGGGATTGGAGGATATTACATGATTATTTAATCTCCTTCTCACTTTGTCAAATGATCGGCACAGCTCTGGCAAATCACTGTTCATTTTAATAAAATACAAAGGCTACTTATAAAGCAAAATTAATTCATTAATAGCTTAAAAATGACAATGCTATGTAATGACATAGGTATAACCCTCTAATATTCGTGAAGTGATAAATTAGATCTGTTGTATACATTTAGGCCCAATCCCGTTTCACCCCTCGCCCCTACCACATAGCCCTGAACCCTTTTGCACGTTCACACCTAAAGCTAGGGTGTCCCGTTTGTTGTTGAGGTAGAGGGGTAGGGAAATGTGTTGGCGGCTCACTTCAAGCAGAGTATTACGAGAAAAAAACAACAATAAGAGACCAAAGAAACCCACAAATATGAGAATTTTCCCAGCTAAAAAATAAGATAACAACTGTGTCATATATCTATCTATCATTAAACTTAGTTCAATGTCGTTTCAATGTGTTATGATCCTTTTCGTCATAGCAAGCATAAAAAAACGGTAGTAGTAGCTGATGTCTTGGTAGCTAGCTAAATTTCCTTTTCCACTTTAAATGGTGCAGCAGTTACATTTAAGGTGAAGCTGGAAAATTTAGACAAGAAGCTGGTGAAGATCTGACTTCAGCTTCACTGCACTGAAGAATCAGCGGTAGGTGATAATAAACATTTGTCATCGCCTTCTTTGAAAGTATATGATGCCCTAAATGTAACTAAAGCCCAGCAGTGAGGAGCTGAACTTTTCCCTCCTCTGTGGTCACTGCAGACTGGCATTCATATGTTAATGAAGTGATGTCCTTCTTTATTTGAGTGTCCCAGTTCAAGGGGTAGGAGTAAAAATAAGAAATAGGATTGGGACTGTTTGTTCATTTATAAATGCACTATATGGACCATTTTACAGAATTAGTTCAAACCGAGGTCTCACAACAAAAAAAGGCATTTTTCAGGTCATAGATGTTTACAAGGATTATGTTATGATCTATTCAACCCAAGGCAGTTACTGAGATGGTAATGAACTAAATATATACAAAATCATCATTTATGGGGCACTTTCTAGTCGGAGGTGCTTGTCCCAAATCGTTTGTTAACGTGAAGATTTGCAGATGTAGATTTATCATTAGTTTAATATTTTCTTTCTGTCTCACGTTTTCATGTCACTAGTGAAACACAGAGTTCGTAGTCCACGGGCCCCTGCATTCTGGAGCAGAAAGTGAGATGGCGTCCCTGTCCCTCATGGCCACATGGTGAGCGGTTAGCACTGTTTTAAAGCAAATGTGACCCAAACTCTGAAGATCAGTGTGGATCATTAAGAACGGTCACTATCAAATCACAAATTTATGGAGCCCCGCTGGTGACATCCTGTATAAATAAAAAAATAACATGTAGCCATGCCTTATTAATGCATGGGAACGAGATCCTAATGTGTGGTCACGACTTAGTGAGGCGAAGGAATGAGATGATTAAGTTGTGGCCATGACATAGTAAGGCGTAGGAACGAGATCATGGCTTACTAAGTCTTTGTCATGCATTAGGATTTCGTTGCCACGCTTTACTAAGTCGTGGCCACGACTTAATTATCTTGTTCCCACATGTTACTAAGTCATGACCACGCATTATTTTTATTCATACAGGAGCGAGCGGGGCTCCGAACATATTTTCTGCACTGAAGTAACCTTTTAATAAAAATATGATCTAAATTTGTCAAAACAATCTAAAATGGTCACAAGTGAAACAGACACTACTGAAACATTTGGAAAAGTTTCTGTAGTGTTATGATTGCTTTGGTAGTGACTAAATAGAATGTTCAGTCAATTGTTTTAATAAATAAACAAAATTAAGGTATAGAGCCACTCAAAGCAAAAGCATTTTAGTCTTAAATCCAAATCCGTTGAAAGTCCAAAAAGGTTTTAGACTTTGAGTGAATTCAGCAAAGTTATCCATATAGACGTATGAATAGGATAGACAGAGGTCAACAACTTCATTTTTACATCTGTTTTATTGTCCAGGCACAATACGAGCTACAGCTATCCCTTTCCATTTGTCCTTTTATGATTGTTTACATTTATTTTATTTTATTTTAAAACAATAGCCAACCAATCTACAATGAGGCACATAAGCAAACAGAGCAGAACAAAAATCACCCACACTAATCCACCTGAAGTTTCCACTAATGTAGATTTTGTGAATTACCAATACAGAAATAACACTGCTTGCTGAAAAGGATGTCTGGATTTCTCATTTAAAAAGTCTTCCTCTGTACTTTAAATAGACAGACTAGGAAATCAAATAACAAGAGGAAATCCCAAAGTCTCTTTAAACATGCTGAAAAGCTGCGAGCTAGAAGCAGTAGAGCATGTAGCACAGGCCGTGCACAAGCAATCAGGTTCGAGCACTTAACTTCCAGCACTACTGCACAGGTTTCTGTACTCTACAAGCACAAAAGCAAAGGCAAGTAATGAGCTGCTCTTTTCATCAGGATATTAATTTCTGAGCTCTGACTCAACAACGCTCTAAATGTGGTATTTGTTCCAACCCATCAGACTTCACTAAGGGCTTTATGAAAAATGGATGCCTAATCAGTGAAACAGATGATAAGTTTAATTGAACTGACAGACTTTATCCATCCATCCATTCATCCATCTGTCGTTCTGTCTGTCTGTCTGTTTATCCATCTGTCAATCAGTCCATCAGTGAATCAGTCAGTCAGGCCGTCAGTCATTCAGTCAGATTGTCAGTCATTCAGTCAGCCAGTCCATCAGGCAATCAGTCCATTAGACATTCAGTCAGTCAGTCCGTCAGTCATTCAGTCAGTCTGTCAGTCTATCAGTCATTCATTCAGTCAGTCCGTCAGACATTGTCAGTCAGTCCGTCAGTCATTCAGTCAGTCACTCACTAAAACAGTCAGTCCATCAGTCAGTCAGTCAGTCAGTCTGTCAGTCTATCAGTCATTCATTCAGTCAGTCCGTCAGACATTGTCAGTCAGTCCATCAGTCATTCAGTCAGTCACTCACTAAATCAGTCAGTCCATCAGTCACACCGTCAGTCAGTCAGTCAGTCTGACAGTCATTCAGTCAGTGAGTCTGTCAGTCATTCATCCATCAGTCATTCAGTCATTCATTCAGTCAGTCACTCAGTCAGTCAGTCCATCAGTCAATCAGTCCGTCAGACATTCAGTCAGTCAGTCCATCAGTCAGTCAGTCTATCAGTCATTCAGTCAGTCAGTCCATCAGTCAGTCAGTCTATCAGTCATTCAGTCAGTCAGTCTATCTGTCTGTCTGTCTCTGTCTGTCTGTCTATCTGGCAGTTTTTTTCTCCTACCTTCTACCTTCTATCCTATACACAAACATAGTAAAAAAAGTAATTGTAAGTAAGAAGTAAAAAATTAATTCTGTTTGATTTAAAAGTGAATTAGTTGAAAACGCATGATCCAAAAGGATGATGATTCATTCATGAGCCAGAAATCTCCAAAACATGTTTTTGTACAGGGTTGGACCAAATAGCTTTGACGACTGTGACCCGTGTGCATTCTCCGAGTTTGGGAGCTAATTTTTCTTTATCTTTAAGGCTGCTGGCTGCAAGCAGTCGAGCTCAGAGAATAGAGGCTCTTACTCAGCGTTTTGACTATCTCCACTCTCCTCCTCACTCTCCTCACGCAGTGGCTGCAACCTGTATGGCAAGCCAGAGAGAACAAACAAACAGTGTCTCAGAGAGAGAGAGTCCACAGGCTGAGAAAGGAAAGAACAGGCGGTGCAACTGGTGTAGATTGACATAGAAAAGAAAAGCAAGCGCACCAAGCGAGACATAATCAGTCAAACATCCGCAGAAGCAGGAACAAGGAAAGAAGCGAGGGAGGCCAAAGGAAGGAGGGAATGGTGGGACTTACTCTGGATCTTCTTCATTCTCTTCCTCCTGGATATTGGACAGTCTTTGTAAAACAAACAGTGAGCATTTGAATACTGAGCACTACCTGTTTGTATGTATGAAGGAGAACATTGGCTGCCGGCTCTTTAAAGCCAAACAGCACTACTCCTAGATCTCAGCACTATCAGACATATAGATGAGTTTGCAGGGGATGTGAGTAACACTCAGGCCATTACACTACAGGACGCCCTTGTCTGTCTACTGCTGTCTATCCGGCTTTGTGGCCTTTAATGTCTGCTTTACATTGATGCTGTGTAATCTGGACCTTTTTGTATTTTTTTTTAGACTAGTATTCAAAAGTTTGGAATAACTTGCCATATTAAAACTGCTGTTACTTTATATGATAATAATGCGTACTAGGGGTGGGAATCTCTTGGCACCTCACGATTCGATTCGATTACAATTCAGATGCGATTATAAAACGAATATCGATGCTTCTTGACGTGTCTTTTTTTCATTGTGTGATGACTTGGTACTTTTACAGCAAAGTATTTGAAATGATCTATAATGAATTTACTTCCAATATCCTTTATTAATAAATCAAATGGAAGTGATGTGAGACGGGACATGAGAGACGGGACATGAGCAACACAGTGCGAAAGCACTTTTTATTAACGAACTGGTGTGCAGACTGCAGGTCACTTATTAACATAGTCTCTCCTGGCTAGTAGCAAACGAAAAGGCAGAGAGAGATTTAGTGACAATGAACATTTGGCGACAAATGGATTCGCATTAATAAGCAGTGCAGATTTTTTCCTGGAACGTTAAATCTGTAATGAGAGATTTAGTCACACACTTAAAAGTTGTGAAGCTGAAGTCGATTCTACATTCGCTTTTACAGTCAGCACCTCAGTCAGAATTTAAGGTGGAACCGAAGATGGAGAATGAGAAGTGACTTTAGCCTCGTAAAACAGCCGAATGATGAGAGACATTTTACAATAAGCTGCTCTACTTCTGAGGAAAAGTTTTCTGGCGGAGATGGGAGGAAAGCAGCTGTAGCTGAGCTAAAGCTTAAAGCAGAGCAAAGTAAGTCTGTGTTCTCGTTCATAATGTTTTAGCCTATACTGGGACATCAGCACATACTGAGATATACTGGGCATTAAATGTTGTGGCTGCCAAGGTGGTTTGATTTTTGTTAAAATGACAAAATGGCTCTTTTTAACATTTGGGTTGTGAATCCTGACCTAACCTGCTTTTTAATGCAGAGGGAGCCGGTCGGATTTTTCACTCGACCAGCCGTGTTTTGTTATGTGCCGCCACAGACTGTCCGGGCGCTGCACTCACCCACTTCCAAGTTCCACCCTTTGCGTTCCGTCAACATTATGTTGTAAATTAAAATGTAGAAAATCGATTTTATCATGTTTGTGAATCGATTCAGAATCGTTCACATCCGCATTGCAAATCTTCGATTTTTTTCATAGATTTTTTCATGCACCCCTACTGTGTACAGTAGTGCAATCTTGTTGTGGCTTTAGTGGCTTTCTGTGTTCTCTGCAGCATAGATGCAGTTTCTGTGTGTTTTCAATAACTATTAATCAACAAAATATTTAAATCACTTTCCAAATAAAGAAATAATTCCAAGGGCTTATTTTAGTGTTTTTGAAGAAAAGTTTGGTTACCTCTCTCTCTCTCTCTCTCTATATATATATATATATATATATATATATATATATATGTATGTATGTGTGTGTGTGTGTGTGTGTGTGTGTGTAAGTCAATAACTTTAATGTAAGTCAATGGAACCAGACTTTTTCAAGTCATTTTAGGGCTATGCATTATAAAATGTACATAAAATGTAAAGGGCAACAGGCATTGTTTAGATAGCAGCGATATTTATATATGAAATATTGTATAATATTTAGGTAATAAATAAACACATAAGTATGCACTATGTAAACATTAAATGTTTAAAAGTTGAACAAGACTGCAAAAGGTGCTTTAAATATTACGAAATATGCAAGACAAGGTATTTTTAGATGTTTCATTCAAAGTTTTCTGGTAACAAAATAAATAATTAAATTATTCATTTGTAAATATACCTACAATGTGCTTACAATCATTTTTTGTCCGTTTCAAAATTTGATAACCACTTGTAAACTTGAGGTGATCTGGATGTTAATATTAATATTACACTATTCTTGATGTTTTAAGGCATTTTCCCTCTTTTATCTACAGCTCTGTTTAGACACGTTGGAAAGAGAGAGTAGTTTTTAAAATGGTTTACAGTTCCTACTTGTGATTGGAAAGCTTAGATCAGGACAAGCAGATTAGTATTGCAACCAGATTGCAAACAGTGATTATAATTTGACTGAATTTGATTGGTGACTCCAAACTTTTGAATTGTAATGTATTATAAGGTGTCTGTATGTGTGTGTGTGTGTGTGTGTGTGTGACTCACTGTTCTCCGCTGTCTGGTTCAGACATTTCGGGCTCCATGTTGATGAGTCCAGTGTGCTCCTCCTCCAGCTGTCTGACTGCAAGCTCTGCAGCCTGGAGGGCCAATTCCTCCGCCATCCGTGCTGCCTCCAAACGCTCCTGCTCCAGCCTTCAAACGACAACACACACACACACACACACACACACACACACACACACACACACACACACACACACACACACACACACACACACACACACACACTCCATTTTAAAACAGTGACACAAAATACTGATGTCATAGCAAAAAATCTAATTTACATAAAAGTACAGTGCAGCAGCCGCCTGAAGTCTGTCTGTAATTTAGCCCCTGTTTATAGATAACAGTGTTACACAGTATCAGAAACCACATTAGCAATTTAATATCACTTGATAGGAGAGTCCACTATTTTTTCAAAATTTCTGCATAATGAAGTCTTTAAGATGTCCTTGATAGAGGTTTGATGTGAAATGCATCATTTTAAGAACCTCATAATTATTCACTGTGATGTGCATGCAGGGTATTTTAAATGAAAAATACTCCCCAAAAGAAACTTCTTTTTTAAGACGTATCACTACTTTACCATCATCAGCACTGTACATGAAAAGTCAGAGGACTTATGTAGGTTCACTGTTGGTTTTGGACAGTAAATGGCTGTGTTTGTGTTGTAGACATGGTGACGTCTGGTTCCCATCACCACCACTGTAAAGAAATCTGAGTCTGTAAGTTTCTCTATAAAAATATTTCATATCCTATTTCACATCCTTTCGCAACTTTCGCATATGAAAGTAATGTTTTCCTGTTCTTGTTTGATTCAGGATTTCAGCTGCTCATCATTTCGGGGTCTCTTTTGTCGTATTTTCCATTTGAAATTATGCGAAATGTTTTTATACAGAGAAGGTGGCAGAATTCCTGGATCCTGTTTATATGTAGTTCTATGTTCTTCTTTGCATTTTAGAGTTTTAACTTGCATTTGTGGATGCAGTGATCATCTGTGTTCACAGACAGCGGTTTTCATAAGTGTTTCTGAGCCATAATCATATTTGTTTTTAATGCAGTGCTGCCTGAGGGCCCGAAGATCACGGTCAGCAAATACTGGTTTTTGGCCTTGTCCCTTACATACAGAGATTTCTCCAGATTCTCTCAATCTTTTACTGCTATTATGTACCGTAGATGATTAAAAAAACAGAAGTTCTTTGGCATTTTATGTTGAGAAACATGCAGTCTTTCGCAAAGTGGTGAACACCTCCCCATCTTTACTTCTGAACTTCTTTACTTTTTAAACTCTGTCATGTCACTGACCGGTTGTCAATAAACCACTAGGTGTTTTTTTTAGCATTACACAACTTTACCAGCCTTTTGTTGCCCCCATTCCATCTTTTTTGGAACGTGTTATTGGCATTAATAACTTTTGCTTTTTTATCTACCCCGTCCCAACTTTTTTGGAAACAGGGTTGTACATAATTCATTGGATAAAAGCAATTGAAATTTTTCTTTTTGTATGAACTAAACAGAATATCATGAATTATCCTGCAATATTCCCCAAATGCCTCATTTGGCTCATACAAAGTCTGATACTGATGTCATGCCCTCACCTCTCCTGCATGGAGACCATGGCAGCTTCCTCAGCCTTGCGTTTGATGTTCTCCACCAGCGGGGTCCAGCCATCAGTCTGGGTCTCAGCGTCCTCCTGATCCATGGCCAACACCTCAGGCAGGACTCTGGGCAGGGCCTCCAGCAGGGGGCTGCTCTGCACTCCCTGCAGGTCTCCCTGCTTCTTTGCTTCAGCATCTCTCTGCGCCTTCTGCTGCTTCTCCCAGTCTGAGTCCACCTCCTCCAGCACCATGTCTGATGGGTCCTGCATGATGCAAACTGTGGACAAACGGGGGCCATCAGCCATGTGGACTGGTTAAATAATGGTTGATAACTGGTTTATAATCTGATTTACACCTTCTTCTCACTGTTAATGTTGGCCAGCAGAGACGTGTTCGGTGTCCGAAGTTTGCTTCCTTAGTTTTGCACTGGAGCTACAGGGCTAATATAGCTGACAAGTAATGCAGTGTTATTTTCAATCAGCATAATGCAAACTGCAAATCTGAATCAACACACACTTGCCTCAAACCATGTGTAGTTGTTCAGTGACCTCAAACAGACGTATGTATGTACTTTCTGACACTGTATTGCACACTGTTATCTATAAACAAAAGTCTATAACTTAGCATCCTGAGGTATGACTTTTGTCTGTATGTTTGCTTATTTTTGTATATTGGCTTTGTAGCTCCAGAGTAAAAGTAAAGAAGCAAACATCAGATGCCAAAGGGGTTTACTGTAAGACAAGGTAAATTTCATTTTAGGCCAAATCATCTGTTTAATCACACTGACGACTTGTGCAGACAACCAGTGGTAATTAAGTAAATGTAATTAGTTTCTGTATTAAGTAGTTTTTTTGTGTATCTGTACTGAAGTTTTTCCATTCTGGGTGACTTTTTACTTTCACTCCACTACATTTCAAAGTCTAATATCTGACTTTTTCCTCCACTACATTTTTAGAAATCTGTCGTTCCTTTTGGTTTCTGTGTGTATAAAAACATAACATGTCAAAATGAAAGAAGTGCAAAGCAAGAGCACCAATCAGGGCACAGCGGTCACTTTGTTTAGAGCTTGTTTTGACCTGTTGGTCATACCGACCCAGTGCAGCACACGGTTCAACATCAGCGCAGCAGCGTAAAGTTTTGGGAGAGTCTGTTCAACATAAATGATGAACTAACCTAACTTTGTGTAAATAGAGCACAATATAGAAATATGTCCACATATGCAGTCGTGACTGATGTGGCTTTTTACTGAATTTATACAAACACCATTTCATTTTATAGTAAATTAGTTTGGGCTTGTTTATGTTTATGAACAGAGGCCTACAGATCAACATAGTAAAGGAGCTCATTTGTGATCCTGAGTTTAAAGCCAGTTTTTAATAAACTTAAACTTGGAACTAAGTTGTAAATACATCTTAAACTGAAACTTTGCTTGTTTGTAAAAGTGATTTCAGAGCCACTCGGTTCTCCCTGATGGAAACTGTTTACCTTCAGTGTTTTGTGCTTATGATCATTTTAATAGACGATTATTATAGATTAATAATCACTAATTAATGACGTTCTATTAAAAGACTGGTTTACCAAGAGAGACGCTGGAGGATTTTCACCTAAAATGAGTTCATGAAGCGAGTCTTGTTATAAAATTGATAACAGGATATCAGAATCATAATGAATCTTTTAGTACTTTTACTTTTGATACTTAAGTACATTTGAAGGCAAATACTTTAGTACTTTTACTCAAGTGGAGGTCTAAAGGGAGGAACTTCTAGTTTTACTGGAGTAATAATTTACCTTGGGTATCTCTACTTTAACTCAAATACATGGTTTGTGTATTTTGTCCACCACTGCAGACAACAATAAGTTGATATGTAGCATTAGCGGACTGAGTCGTTACCCTTTTAGGTTTCAGAGTCATACATGTGACCTGATATGTTACAGTCTCACTTACTTTACTAGAACTTTCCCTTTAAGAAAACCACACAGTAGAGCAGTCAGTAGCTGTGCTAACTTGAGTACTGCAGGCTGCAGCTACTGTTTTAATTTTTTTATGCACATTTTTCTTGTACTTTACTTTTTCCTCACAATTATAACATTGGTGTGGGTTTATGTACAAAATGCAGTCATAATCATGATGGATGAGCATATTCCAGCCTTTCTTTGTCCTTTAGAATTAAACAGGCTGTTCTTGTTTCTGTGACTTTATGACCAATATATGTAAATGATCACTGTTCTGATGGGCTGCCCTTTGTTGTTTCTCATTCAAAAAGCAGTCTTGGCTTAAACACTCCTTATAACTTCAGTGTGAATAGGAGCTAAATGGGTTGTTTTTGCAGTTTAGTTTTAAAATGGTAAATCTTTAAGCTTTAACATTGTTTATGTTGTATATCACATGGCCTGTATAGTGGTTAACACTTCTGCCTTTGACACAGTAGACTGGGGTTCAATCTCATACCAGGGCAAGCACTCTACAATATGCTAATAGTAGTCTCCTAACACCACCTTGACCTACCTGTGTAAAATTATTATTAAATTAGATTCCTTATCTATAATGTGGGAATCTCTATTTTTCAATCGGTGTGGTCAACAGTACAATGAACTAAATATGAACGCCTTCGTATTTAATTGGACTTTGCTGGTAAAGTAAAGCTAAACATGACAATTGTCACGTTTGGCCCCTCCCAGTCCTGTCCATCTGTTCATGTTGTTTTGGTTTAAATAAATCCGGCCAATCAACAGCCACATATATAAATGACATATTTAAGCAATAGAACACGAGAGGGAGTGTATGATTTGCGATATCACATGACGTCGAGTGTCTAATGCTTTTAGACAACAGTTAAATAAATAAAGTAAGAAATAAATAAATTGGGTTGTGAACGTGGCATTTAATATGTTTTAATGTTATTATTTTAATGTATATATCTCCACTAGTGTAGCTTTGCCTAGTCACACTATGTTCTAAATAGGGTTTCAGCCCAGACTTTTCAAATAGGGCACAATACAGAGCAACCAATCAGAACATAGCTCATTTACATATATTGGCTGTAAAGGCATGGTAACAAAAAAAAGCCTGTTTGTGTTTATAGCAGTTGAGTAACTGTTCAGACTAACTACCACAACAGCAGCTGTGCTTCCATCAAATTTCTGTGCAAATTGCAAGCGATGAAATGAAGCTTTGCAAAATAATGTGATCCATCCATCCATTTTCTAATGTGATCATTTCCCTCAAAATGACATGTAGGAAAAAGAAAAATGCTTGACATAATGACATCATTTTATGTAACAAAAAAAAGTTTATTGACAAAAAGGAGTGTTTGTCATGCTTCCATGGCTTTCCTGCCTTCTCCATGACCTACTGCTAAGGACATTCTGCTGTTTATTTTATTCATTATTATTATTATTATTATTATTATTACTACTACTACTATTATTATTATTAATAATAATAATATTTGTTTTTAAACATTGTAAATGTGCTACACAAACCCCAATCCACCCAACAAAAAAAATTTCCACTGTAGGTTTTCCGCAGTTCAGGTATTGATAAACATTGTCCCTGCTAAAAAAGTTTAGTCAACATTCATAAAACATTACCAACAACTTTTCTATAGTCTACATGAGCAGAATTTTAAACTGATCAATCACAATATTCATGATACACCAAAACATTAATTCTCTGCAACCACCTGTAGATTAAAAAGCTACACACAGTAAAAATATATATCTAAAAAAGCATCTTAAATGTGGGCAAATATATATATATATATATATATATATATATATATATATATATATATATATATATATTATTTGTTCTTCATTATTCTTCATAAAGTTTTGTATAGGTTTATACAATGATCTTTTTTTTTTAATCATTTTGTAGATGGCCCAGTTACTTACTGCATATCAACCTCCCACCACACAAACTTTAGCATTTCAAAAATAATTTATTCATCATTACATGCAGCAAACATTTCTCATATTCTGTAAGCCTGTGCAAAGCCAGCAGTAGCTTCTTAAACAAAAAACAAAAAACAAAACAAGAACAATACTGTAAATATCAGTGGTCTTGAACCTTCTTCGCTGTGGAGTCCGATACCAGCTGAATGAAAAGTATGGCTTACTTGCTTAGCATAGCAGCAGGTAAGGGTGCTGTGCAGTACTGCTGATACTGAATAATAGCTGGCACAAGGGCCTCTCTGTAACCTGAAAGCCTTTCACGGTGAATGTAAGTTATTAATAGGCTTAGCAAACAAGCTTGCTTGGTTTCTAGAGGCAATCGAGTTAAAAAGGCCCTGAATGAACTGAAGCACTAAGGAATCATTCCATAACTCAGCTAACACAGATAACAAGCGAAGAAAAGTGTGTAACGCAGTAATGCATTATAGCTGCTCAAAGATCTCGGTGTGTATGTATATGTATTTGTATTAGGGCTGCACAATATATTGTTTGTTATTAGTATCACAACATTGGCCTCTGAAGTACCGGCATTGCAGGCGGCTGCACTGCACAAATGAGCCGTCTAACCAAATTACTGTTTGTTACTGATATCAAATATCTGATACCACACTGAGGATCAAACTCGCAATCTCCTGACAACAGGGCCAGCTTTTAGACAGTTGCGGCACTTGGGAGCCCCGTATTGTGAAAATTATATATATATATATATACCATCAACTTTTCTGCTGAGCTCCCGTGAAAGAACACTGTCATCCACAACTAACCAATCAATGTTGAGGATGCCTTCTCTCCAGCCATTCATCCAACTTGGAGGAAAGCTAGTTTGGGTTGTTTTCAAACACAACAAATTGTATTCTTAAAATGTATTTTTCTGTGTTTTCTTGCATAAATACTGTCATATTTTTCTATTTATTATTATATATTTTAGTTTAGAAAAGTTCTCATATCACTGTCTCCTACAGAGCATCCTACTTTTTCAGCATGAGATGCAAGCGTGCCTTGCATTTAAAAAGGCATCATCTGAACGGCCTTTTATGCAGGAATTTAAAAATAATTCTATGGGAAAGGCTGAAGTGTGAAGAGAAGCTGGAGTTGAAATACAAGTAAGACTGATGGGGCAATATAACTTCACAAAATCCATAATAATTGCTGTGAAATTGCCAGGAGGGCTCATGTGTGAAGAGAAGCTGATATATTACCTGGAAAACAATGACATCTTGGTTACGGCCAGCAATGCTGAACGTTTCTGCAACATTTTTGTATTTAAGAACTATGTTTTAAGCTCTTGCTGTCAGTTTATAGCTTTTTGAGTGAAAATCATCACCAGTATGTATTTTGCATATGACTTTAGTGTCATACTACTTGAAAGAAGAGGCAAAATCTGCCACTGGAGCATGTATGACTGCTCAGTGATGAAGCATGAACAGCAAAGCAGAAGGTTTGTGTGAGGCTATTGTTTTTACCATAGTAACATACTGGCAGTAAGCCAATATTTTTTAAATACATTTTTAATCTCACTTTGTTTTCCAGAATAAAATTCAGCCAATCTAAGTGATGTGTGGTTAGTGGTTTGTTTTTCAGACACACTGCTAAACAGTCACAGCAGAATATCTCACACCTTGAGCGAGCGTGTCGGTGCCGCCCAACTTGAATGTGAGAAGTTAACTTCAAAACTTTAAAGTCGATTCTCAATTCCAGAATGCTGTTCCAGATAAGTTTGTGGGTTTTATGGTAAATCAGGACTTATGATCTAATAAATGTGTGTAATTTCAATCAAAATAATGCAGACCCAGTCATTAACCATGACATGTTATTAGCCTGGTGTGTTTTTGGTGAATGGCATATCTGTACCAATGTAATTGCAGTAATGTGTCCACATTGTGCAGCCCTAGTGTGTGTGTGTGTGTGTGTGTGTGTGTGTGTGTGGCTGATTCAATCTCTCCCTGTCCCTCTCTCTCTCCCTCTCTCTGCAGATATGTCACTCTCCCAGTCTTCCCCTCCTTATGTTTAAGGGGTTTTCACATCCTTCTCCCCTGAAACAGAAGGAGAAGAGGAGCTGAGTTAGAGTTTGTCTCAATACTCAAACACCTCCACCCAACACACGTCCTCATACCACAACAGCTCTCAGGCCCAGTCTTGAGGAGACAATGCCCTGCACATTATCAACGCGTTAAGGTGCCACGGCCAAATGACAGTTTTTATTTATTTTCTAAGTGTAAATAAGTGACACATCATAGACAACATACTTCTGCACATTTTAATGCAAAAGTATGGTTTATATGCTGAATTTAACATATAGGTAAAAAAAGCATAAAATGTGGCCTGTTCAAAAGATATGGCATGTATTTTACATTTTTCCCCCAATTAGGAAAAAAATATAAAGTATGCACTAAAATTAGAAGAAATATGTCATATTTACCCATATGTTCCCTGTAGAGGATGTGTTAATATATTTTCACTTAGAAAAGCAAGCGAAACTTGGGCACTCAAACTTTTGCATACAGTCGTATATCCAAATCATTTTCATGTTTCTTCGTACATAAATGTGTGAAGCATAAACATCCCCATCCCCCAAGCAAAATAAAAGCAGAAAGACCTCCATGCTTTCTATTTATGCGTTGTCGGTGTGAATTTGGACAAACACATGAAGAGAGCAAAGACATATTTACTAATTAACCATCTGATGAGCACCTGAACGCAGCATAATTGTGCTGGAGCTGGTAAAACAAACACATGCAGAGCCCACAAGAGTGGGATTGAGAGCCACTGTCCTTCCATTTACAACCCCATTTCCAAAAAAGTTGGGACACTGTGCAAAATGTAAAAAAACAAAAAAAAACAAAAAAACCCCCCAAAAAACAAAATGCAATGATGCACAAGTCATTTAAACCGTATATTTTATGCAAAAAAATAAAAAAAGCCAACAAATCAAATATTGAAACTGAGAAATTTTATTATTCTCTGAAAAATATATGTACATTTTGAATTTGATGCCAACAACACAAAGTTGTGTTATGCTAAATAAGACACCTTGTGGGTAACTGGCAACAGGTCAGTAACATAATTAGGTATAAAAAAGCATCCCAGAGAGTCTTGCAGAAGTAAAGATGAGGAAAGACTGTACAATCAAATAGTGCAACAATTCAAGAATAACATTTCTCAACATAGCAAATAACTTTTGCTTTTCATCATCTACGGTACATAATAACATTGAAAGATTCAGAGAATCTGGAGAAATCTCTGTATGTAAGGGACAAGGCCAAAAAACAGTATTTTTGCAGGCCATGATCTTTGGGTCCTCAGGCAGCACTGCATTTAAAAACAGATATGATTTTGTATTGGGCTCACCACATGGGCTCAGAAACACTTACGAAAATCACTGTCTGTGAAAACAGTTTGTCGTTGCATCCACACATGCTAATTAAAACACTAAAATGCAAAGAAGAAACCAAATATAAACAGGATCCAGAAATGCTGCCACCTTGTCTGGGCCTGTGCTCATTTAAAATGGATGGAGGGGAACTTCAAAAGTGTCCTGTGGTCCAACAAATCAATATTTGAAATTTTTTTGGGAAGTCATGGACACTGTGTCCTATGGGCTAAAGACCACTCAGCTTGTCATGAGGACACAGGTCCAAAAGCCAGTATTTACGATGGTATAGTGGTGCATTAGTGCACATGGCATGGATGACATGAACATCTGTGAAACTACCATTAATGCTGAATGATATACATGTTTTAGCAACTTATGCTGCCATCCAGATGACGTCTTTTTCAGGGAAGGCCTTGATTATTTCAGCAAGAAAATGCAAAACAGCATTCTGCATGTAATACAACAGCATTGCTCTGTATTTAAAGAGTCTGGGTGCTGAACAGACCTGCCTGCAGTCCAGACCTATCACCCACTGAAAACATGTGGTGCATTATAAAAAGAAAAATACGAAAAAAACACAGTGGTAAACAAGCCCCGTCCCAAGATTTTTGGAATGTGTTGTTGGCATCAAATTCAAATGGACATTTATTGTTCAAAAAAACAATAAAATTTCTCAGTTTCAACATGTGATATGTCTTTGTAGTGTTTTCCTTTAAAAGTATAGTTTACATGATTTGCACATCATTGTATTCTATTTTTTTGCATTCTGCACAGCATCCCAACTTTTTTTGAAAATGAGGTTGTAGAAATGAGCTCCCCTACACTGAATTGGACTTCTCTGCCTCACTCACGTCTTGTAAAATTCAAACTCAATCCACAGAAAAAATGCTTCTGTCAGACATCCATGTTCCAATCTCTACTACACTAGTAATATTAGAGTGCACTGTATTTTAACCAACAACCAGAGTCACTGAAGCTGCCTAGTGACGTAGCTGCTACGTTGCCTCAATGGACTAAAATATATTTGTCTAATCTGTGAGTTCTCCATTGAGTTGTCTAAGACAAAACCAACAGATGCAGATGATATGAATCCATAGAGGTTTACTAACAAATTTTCCTGCCATCAGTCAACTACTGGCAATCGTTAATAGCAGGTTCTTTAGAGCTGTATGAGGATGTGATGGTAAAAGAAACGTAGAATGTTGAAACTTACTGCTCTGAACAGCATCTGAGGTCTCCTGTGAAGAGAAGCCATTAAAACAAATTAAAATCTACACACACTGCACTGTCACAGATGATGTAAAGGCCTTTTAATGGCCAACAGGGCTAATCTAGAGTCTATGTGTAAGACCAAACGAAAGGGTTAAATATGCTGCCTGATGTCTAAGACTTTGATTTGAAAACATTTTGACTTTAAACATAATTTTTTTAAAATCCATAAGTCTCTTTAATGACTGCTTATTGTGCTTATAGAAAAAAAGGCTGTACATAGAAAACTGCACAGATCCATGTACCTTCAAATCTAATGATGCTCCAGTTTCCTCCCCTTCATTCCTTATTTATTTGTTTTTGCAATGCCTTGTGTCCTTTCAATATGTTGTCTAGTGTCACTTTTTCATCGTTGTCTCCTTTTATTTTCTATTCTTTATGCATTTTGTCATTTTTCATCTGAGCGTCACATTAAGGTCACAGGGCCACAAATTGGGTACATGTCCGATCTAGGACCACATGAAAGTGGCTCAGGTCGGATTTGAAAAGATCAGATTTGCATTCACACAGCCCTGAAAACATCAGATCTGAGTCACATTAGGGTAAAAAATCTGATTTGTGCCGCTCCAACCTGGTAATGTGAACGTAGCCTCAGTGGGTTAATCTAGACTTATGCATTCTAATGAACTTTTCTGAACTACTTTTGAAAGTTTTTGAATGAAGAAAGGTAAGAAATATATTTTTACATTGTGCATAGGACTTGACTTGAGGGAGGATGTGAAATGCAACCTCCCACCAGTAAAAAAAAAAAAAAAAAAGTGGCATCACTTAAGAGTTCTATTATTGACACCCTCGTATCATCCTTACGTGAGATTTCCACCCCACAACATTTATCTATGCCAAATAAACAATTAATATCATGGCACAGCATGAACACACCTACAGAAGAGGTGACTATGTAGAACCACATGCTTTCACTTTTCACTGGTTATGCTGCAGATTGTGTGGTACAGCGAATGTGCCTGCTGTCAGGGTTGCCAGGTTTGCAGTTCTTCTGATGAATTAGGCTAGTTTGAAAATGCTGGGAGAAAATGACAAGCTTCGGGTGCTGGTGGGTGGCTTTTAAGCAAACCTTGGACAAACCTGTGCCTGGCAACCCTGCCACAGGGAACACTTAAACATACAGCAAGATCTGTAAAATTTAAGAAATGATAATCAGTGTAAACCAGTAAGAGACGTGTGAAGTTATTGAAGTTATCAAATTTAGTTTATAGTCTTCAAGGATTATCTTATAATTAATTAAATAAAAGGTCAAATAATAGCATAAAAATGCGACACTGTTAGTTTCATCTCCAGGATGGGAACTGCTGCAGTGTTACTAATGTTATGGAGACATATATGTGTGTGTGTGTGTGTGTGTGTGTGTGTGTGTGTGTGTGTGTGTGTGTGTATATATATATATATATATATAAAATGGATAGTGGTTTTCTGGATGTTAGTGTGTTTGTTCAACCATTTTCAAGCCTCTCCTCGAGGAAGCCCAGTATTATATGTAGTTAAAAAGCAGCTCCTGGTTTGACCAATCAGTGCTTCAGTAAATTGAGCTCATGATGTAATTGATGATATTAACAAGTCTCTGTGGCGGCTGTGAAGGTGTCAAGGAAAAATATGGACCCAAGAAATTCTTGTTACTTTTTACTTTTTTGATGTTTATTTGAATTATGAATGTGACTTTATTGTTGTATAATAAAGTATGTATATTGTGATAAACTCACTGCTGAGGTCAATTGTTTAAAAAATTTGCTTAGATGCCTAAAACTTTCGCACAGTATTATGCATTTAATTTTATTTGTTATTATATTTTTTCAACTGAATGTGGTTTTAAAGTTCACAGATGTGACTACATGGTACTGAGGTCTGTGTTCTGTATTGTTTTCTTGTTCTTTGTATTAACCATGTATGTATGCAGTAAGACAATCATACACAATGTATTTCAAATTAACAAGATACTGAATCACAACTGTTTTCACAGAGCATCAATAGCTACAACACTTGCTTTCGTCATGTTAAAGGTTCATTTGCTAATACTTCAAATTAAGCAACTGGACTACAAATTTCAAAAGGTGTCAAAACAGTGAAGTGCATTTCTGTGTGTAATATTTCCCCAAGAATTCTAAACTTGGTTAATATGCCAATATATATGACAATATAAATGAAATACATTTTGGTGTTTAGAATGCATTGCAATTTATTTCAATAGGCATTTCATATTGCCCATATTGGTTAACTGGACCCACCATCCCACCCCCTGAATGTTTTTCAACTCGACCCTTGATTATGAGCACAGTATGTGGATGTTATCTGGAGAAGTGCTTTTATCCTCTTACCTCTTTTGGTTTCAGAACAGGCTGTGGCACAATGCGACTGAGTCCCTGTACAATCCAGCCAACCATGCTTGGAAATGAAAGAAAAGCAGCATGCTGATTTACGGATATAAATGCAGTTTGCATTATATAACCTGTACCCTGCAAACCCGCAACAAACAGTTTGTGAAAAGTAGGAAAAACTCAGCAGATTGTACTCCTCATGCCCGAGCTATAAGGCTGAAGCAGCAAGCATTATGGCTACATTTGAGCCAAAGCAAGTTTAGAAAATACTGACAGGCAGCTTGCGGGTCTTTGATGGGCAAATTCTATTGAAAAGCATTAAATTGGTTGTGCAATGAAGGACTATGTCTTTACTTCCTCTTTCTTTGACCGTTAGTGGGCGAAGCTTTCATGCTTTCATGCAGACTACCTTTGCCATCTAGTTATTTGGTTTAATTATGCATTTAAATAGCTTTGCGTCTTTGACAGCAGCTTAGCGGTGCCCTAGAGAAAAGCTGTCAGACTGACACCTACTTGGTTTCTCCTTCCACACTGGAATGCCATCAAGCACACAAAAACTCAGTTATTGCTTTTTAATTGAGTCTGTTTTCTATTAGAACATATGTCTGCTGAGCATGTTTAACTGGACTTACGCTGTGCCTCCTTTGGTCCCCTCTTCCGCTTTGGGTGGCTCTTCTGGTGAGGGGGCAGGTGCTAAACCAAACAAGGAAAAAACATCATAAGACAGATTAAGATTCCTTGAACATCTTGTACAGAGAGAATGCAGCTGGAGCTTGGTTCACATATAAAGAATAGGAACGTGAAAATGCGTCAGTCTGATTCAACTGCATTGATTATGGAATGTTCAAATCTTGAATGTTAAAGTCAAGAGTTACTTGTAAAAATCACTGAGAAAGAATGCACTTAAGCCTGAATAAAGTCAGGCAATTTTCAAAACTACAGAAAAAATGTTTTATTCCACAGCAGTGTAAACAGCTCCTTTGGACACTATTTAAAAAAAGTTCTTTTAAGAATTATTCTGAATCGTATGAAAATAAGATTGTGTTGCATTATGTTTAATCATTCTCTAAAGAATCTAATCAAACAGCTGTGATATTATATACAATATGTAGACTCTTGCTGTCATCGCATCAAAAGTTGCATGTTTTTGGCCTGGTCAAATGACGTTTTGATGATTTTCTAAGTGTAGGTCTACAGAGAACACACTTCTGTACACTTCAGTGCACAGTTACTGTTTATTGCTGAATTTAACATATTGGAAAAAATGACCTGTTCAAAGGTTACAGCACATATTTTATTTTTTCCCAATAGATTAAACTAACATTTGCATGTTTAAGTGTGTTCTTTGTACAGGACGTGTTTACTTACTTTCACTTTATTATTGCATTCAACTTTCTGCATTTTTCCTTTTTTCTACATGTGCTGAAAAATACAAGCTTCCTTTCAGATTGTGTGAAAAATTCATGCTAAACAGACAAACATAAACATCCTGTATCAATAAAAATAATGCGTGGCCACGATTTAGTAAGGCATGGGAATTTGATCCTAATGCGTGGCCACGACTTAATAAGCCATAATCTCGTTCCCATGCCTTACTAATTCGTGGCCATGACTTAATCGTCTCATTCCCACTCTCACAATTGGCCCCTCCCAGTCCTGTCCATGTGTTCGTGTTGTGTTTTGGTCAAGCCCATGTGCATTTGTTTTGGTTTCCTAGTCCGGCCCCTTGTTTTGGTTACTCCGCCCCTGATTGTCTCCACTTGTGTTTCCACCTGTCCCTCGTTTACCCTTGTATGTATATATTTAAGCCCTGTGTTTTCCCCTGTTTGGTTACTGGTCTTCGTTTGAACTGTTTGGATGTTTGATCGTGTTGATTGTTTATTGTGTGATTCTGGTTTGTCTGTCATGTCTGCCATCCGTTCAATCCGTGTTGGTTTAACGAACCTGGACTGTCTAGACTATGACCCTGGATTTGCCCTGAATAAAAGTCGCTTATCTCCGCATATGCATCCGCCTCCTCGCTCTCCGGCGTTACACCCACGCCTTACGAAGCCACGCATTATTTTTATATATTTGTCACCAGCACGGCTCTGTAAGAAACTCCAGAATCACATGGAACAAAACATTTCTTAACCTTGACTTCTTCTCCTGAAAAGTTACTTTTATAGAGAAGAGTTTTGTTCTGACAGTAATGATATACAAGTGTACATACCTGGTGCTGTACCTGGTGGTGGTTCTGGGGCAGAAGTTTCCTTCTTAGGAGGTTCTGGGCTGTGCACTGGAGAAGGCCGGGGAACCACCTTCTCAAAACCATGCTTTATCCACTCCATCACCCTGAGAGAGAAAGACAGGACTGTTATTTATTATCCATCCATCCATCCATCCGTCCATCCATCCATTTTCTAAGCCGCTTCTCCATCAGGGTCACGCGGGGGTGCTGGAGCCTATCCCAGCAGTCATCGGGCGGAAGGCAGGATACACCCTGGACAGGTCACCAGTCCATCACAGGGCAGACAGACAGACACATTTGTACTAATTTTATACATATTGTCCATTACAAGTTAATATACGGTACATTTTTGTATGTGACATTAAACTTGAACTAAGGCAAACACATGAACAGGGAGATAAAATGAGTGAATAAGTGATGAACAGGAGCACAACCTTGGAGTTAAGTTCTTGCCATCTCCATCAGTCTCTTCATCAGAAACTACCTCCACCACAGCGATTTGTGGGAGAGGCTCAGCATCTGGGTGGAGAGAGCAGCACAAAACCCTCTTTACATGATCATCATACACCTGGTAGCCTAACTGCTGTTGCAGCTAGTGTTAGAAATATACATCAGCAGTTACCTTTCATAGAACTGCATGACTTTTCATAGAACCATGTAAGGGTGTCTTTCTACAATTAAACGAGAACCTTCCTCATTACATGCAGTGACGTACCTGCTATGTCTTTAGCATCATGCACCTGGGGAAAAAGAACATCCACAGCAAGTCAGCGAGATTTCCATGTTGTGCATAATAGTAGACGTTCCTGAAACTAGTGCAGCTTCATTTGGTCTGTAAAAATGGCCTGTTTTTGCTTTCCAGTCTTTCACTAAGTAACATTTATGTCATCCTGAAACTGAATATGAACCAATGCAATACTGTGCATACCTTGGAAACCACCCTTCAGTTGCATCATCAAATACAAGTTATTTCATTTTCAGCATCAGGAAAAAAGCAGAAAGTTCTTTTAAGTTTTTTCACAGAAATCTGCAGGGATATTTTTCCACACCTCCAAAGTTCAGTCTTAGAAGTGGGTTTTGCATCTTCTGCTTCTCTTGGACATAATGGCTGTTAATGACCGGAAATTAAATGAAGAGTGGTCTCTGACTTTTGCACAGTGCTTTGCTTTTTCAGCTTTTAAACAACAATGCCATCATAACAGTGTCATCCATGTGTTTACTGCTCTCTCACTGCCATGTGAGAGTTGCTTTCCAGGATACACTTTAGGCCAGTTTAAGACAAGAAACCCTCACTTAACCACAAATACCACGTCATTTAAATGCATTCAATTGTCAAATCCGGTCAGGCAGGCCTGAAGTGCTTTGCTTTGATGATGGGGCGGATTGGCCTAAAACTCACCCAAAGCAGTCTCAATAAGGGTGTGCTCTCAATAATCAACACATGACAGGACCAGCAGGAAAATCTCAGAGCTGTGTTCAGGATTGACATACGTGGGCTAACCTTCACACTCGCAAATTAATCTGCCCTGCAAGGTGTTCCAGAGGTGAAAATCAGCTCCTCAAGCCCCTCTGTAATTAACACTAACAGCACCTAACATCATCATAGATCTCCGTGGGCTGATCAGTGACAACACACCCCATCAGAGACGCAAGCAAAGCCAGGAGAAAAGCTTGGGCCAGTTTACTTCCACCCAGCGAGATCCACCAGGGCTGTGGTGTTTCGGTACCAAGTTAGTTCACCTAACATTAAAGGGAAAGTTCCGTGAAAAATCAACTTTAGATCATTTTACCCTTATCTCAGATGCAGTTGATCAGCCGAGACGTGCTTGGTGTCTTAAGTGTGATTCCTTAGTAGTGGACTAAACCAGGCTAATATGGCTAACAGGTAACTAAAGTTTATATTAAGGCAATAAGCCGTGAAAGGCCATGCGTTACTACAATTTTATCAGGGGAAGTGTGTCCTTAAACAATCTTCCTTGTGATAAAATTGCAGTAACGCACAGCCTCAAGTGGCTTATTGCTTTTATAAAATGGAGGCCAACATAAAATTTGATAATACACACAATTTTTAAAAATAATTTATTATTAATAATAATCAACATAAGCAAGTATTCCACCAAGAAATGTATTTCCTTTAGAGTGTGGTATTGATGCCAAGCAGCCATGGATGGCTAAATGAGGAGAATGTTTGGCTGTCCATCGCTGTGTACTGCAAACTTCTAAACTAAGTTGCCAGCCCCTCAGTTTACACAAAAAACAGTTCTTATTTCATCAATGTATTCAATGGTCCATACGAACAGCATGAGAGTCAAGTATTATTCCATTAAGAGCACAAGGGCCTTTATCGTGTTGTGGCATAGGAATACACAGTTCAATTGTTGTGAAGTGGTCACAGGAATTTTACAATGCCTCCGAATGTGGCTCAGCCAATCAGATTTTAGGATCGGAACTATCCGTTTAATAATCACCAAACAACACCATGCCTAAATCAGCACACTGGCCTCTAAAGCAAGTGGAGTTGTTAAGTAATTTTCTATTAGGCTTGCCTCTGTGGTTTCATGACATAAAGTTAAGTATAACTGCATAGCTTAAAACAGTATCAGCCTGAGCTTGACCATATGTGATTTAGGCAGGTAGTTTGCTCAGTGCTAATTGGTGAGGGATTATAATGAATTCATACCAACTGAGCATTAAGACCTTCCTACTTCCAATCTCAGAGTGTTAATGCAAATAAATTCAGCTGTTTGAGGTTCACACTTTCAGAACTGCACTCTCAGGTCCCTACACTAGATGTAGGCTATTCACTGTTAACCCTCTACTGCCTGCATTATGAGAGCTCAATGTTTAAATGAATGTTCTTTTTTGCATAAAAAGGATCTGATCCCATTACTTGTTAGCTATGTTAGCACTGTAGCTCCAGTGTGAACTTTCAGAAAACATCCTTTACCAAACATGCCTCGGCTGATCCACAACACCTGGGAGAGACAGTACATTCGATTTTTCTGTCAAAAGATTATTATGGAGTTTGTATTAACGGAGCGCGAGCCTAAACTACTTCACCTCTTGATTTGGAGTGGATCTCCTGGAATTAAGATAGGATCAGCGCTTAACATTTTCCACTGGCATTTTTTGTTGCTAATGTACTTACAGCAGGCTTCTCCTGTGCCTCTGGTACCTCTTTTGGAGCCTGGACACAAATGCCATATCAATTAAAGATTAAAAATCTTTTAAATCTTTTCTCATAATTTTTCAAGAAAATATAATCCTTTTTCCCCGCCTCTTAAGCATCTTCGGAGTTTGGATTGCGTCACTGGGGTAAAACAACATGAACCCCTGCTCCTGCTAGCAAAGAGACCCTCCTGATGCTGTAATTTATTCACACATGTGTTAGAAATAAAGGTAGTAAACTGTCAGTGAGGCAGGACCCTGAAGGGTACAACTCAGTGCCTTTAGTCAGAGAATATAACTGTAATCCTTTGAAATGATATTTTCTAAGCTGTACTGACTCCACACTCCCTGTCTCATTTCCAGGCTCTATATTTTATTGTTCTGTTTTATTATATTAGGTTACAAATATGTACTTTTAACCTGGGAAAAATATATTTAAGGTTCACAGTTGGGCCCTAAAACCCCAGTTTTACCTTTGAGGGAACATTTACGTTGTTTGTACCCTGATGAATGAAAAATGCATCTGCACAGCACCTTTATTTCTAACGGTGTATGGAAAGACAATGTGCGATTTCCCATTCTTATTTAAGAGACTTTAAGAGATCAATATTTTTTTTACTCGCTTAGGTTATTTTATGGCTATTTATTACATGATGTATTCACCACCAATTTCTGTTTTGGACATTCAACTATTTAGCACATAACAATCTACCATAGAATTATACATCTAGCATGTAATTGAAACACAGGGGCTATTGCTACACATGTGTAATAAACTATCACATTTATCCAAATAGCAAGTATATATCAGTCCGCTGGCTTGATAAGGTGGGCGCCCTGCTGACTGTTTGTTACTGCAGATTATTATCTTGCATACAAAGTCAACCTTAGGGGCAGTCGTTAGCTGGAGGTTAGGGAACCAGCCCTTTGACAGGAAGGTTGCTCGTTTAATCCCCTGAGCTGACAATTCGTGACTGAAGTCCCCTTGAGCAAGACACCTAACCCACAAGTGCTCCCCAGGCGCTGTGTATAGGGCTACGCACTGCTCCAGGCAAGTATGTTCACCGCCTAGTGCGTGTGCATTCACTAGTGTGTATGTGGTGTTTCACTGCACGGATGGGTTAAAATGTGGAGGTGAAATTTCTCCACTGTGGGACTAATAAGGGTCATTTAATCTTAATTTTACCTCAAGCAGATTTAAAATGGACATACAAACAACTGAGAGACAAAATTAATGATCAGGCCTAATGTAAAGTGATTTTGTTGAAAATGTTGTTGCTGACACGGCTAGATTGGTCACAGCTGTATAACCGGCTTTATGACATTGCTGTTAAAATGATTTACTAAGCTAATTTACAAGGTATAAAGAATAAACAAAGAAAAGAAAAATAAGTTAATTAGACTGTAAGTGTTAAGTGAGCGATGAAAGGTGGTAATTTGTCTAATACTCTGTGGGCCGCCCTAAAAAACACTGAGCAAAAAGCCAGTGGGGTGCTAGCTTTGCTGTCAGTGGGCCAACTATACTCTTGCTATCTGGGTATATGATAGATGTCTGTCTCGTGTTCATGACTGTACCTCAGTGACCTCCTGTGAGTCTGTTTGCTGTTTGTACTTGTCATCCGGTTGAGGAACCACCTTGCCCAAGCCCTGCACAATCCAGTTCATCACTCCGGCCCTGAGAAGAGAGGAGAGAAAATCACTCTGTGAAGCAGTGAGAAGGCAGTAAGATGTTCTCTATGTGAACACTAGGAGGCAGCAGCAGACTGGCAAAGTGATGCTGTGGCAGGCAAGCAAAGGGTTCTGCCAGTGTTTTCCAGCTCCAGTCCTGTTATTCTACCTTTACTACACTGTTTTGCATATTCCTGCTCCAACACAGTGGGTCTCAATCTGAAGGCTGTGGGATTATTGTAAATGAAGCAGGTCTATATTAATAAATCTAACATTTCTTCTCCAATCAAGGGTATTTAGCAAATGCTCCCCCACTTTGCTGCAGTAACAGACTTTACTCTTCTGGGAAGACATTGCTGTGAGGATCTGCTTGCATTTAGCCACAAGAGCACTAGTGAGGTCAGACACTGAGGTTGGATGATCAGTTCTAGATCCCAAAGGTCTCCCAAAGTTCATCTCATCCCAATGGAATTGGATGGAGCTCCATCACTCTAGAGAATGCAGTTCCACTGCTCCACAGATGCTTGGCATTGGACACAGGCTCTTAGGCTACAATGCTTTTTTTTTCTCCCCAATTTAGTCGTGTCCAGTTCCACCCTTGTTAGGACTCCCCCAATCACACAATTCTACCAATGCTAGGAGGGTAAAGGCAGCACAGGCTTCCTCCGAGTCCTGTGAAACCAGCCACCGCTACTTTTCGAACTGCTGCTCACGCAACGTCACGGGACAGCCTAACATGCTCAGAGGAAAGCACCAACTGCCAGATCTGTTACGTCAGCTAACAGACGCCTGCGCTGACTAGTATCATGTTCAGTGATGGGGGGAGAAGGGGGGCCATCCTATCCACCCAAAGTCAAACCAGATAGTTGTTTTGTTCATTTATGGTCAGCAGTGAAATGTTTTTTGTGTATTTGGTGCATTTCTGGAGAGGTTCTGGCTCTAGAAGACTAAAAAACCACTGAAACACAGGACTGGAGCTGGTGAACAGCCTAAGCATTAGCATCGAGCAAGTGAAATCAGGGCTTTTGTCATGTGTTTTACTGCCGTTTTCCTAGCATGACTAGATAATATCTTCCAGTAAATTTTGTGCATGTGTGCTCTGAGCTTTTTTTCCCCCTTAGATTTACTGACTGGTGGATAAGCATGGTAGAAGGGAGCTAGCAAAGATGCTACATGTGCTAACAATAAAACTAGCGGTCAGTTATCATTCTGTACATGGGATCCGCTAACATGTTAGCATTCAGAGGTGGATAAAATTGAGGTGGATAATTTTTCTGAGCATTTTTAAACGTACTTGTTATTGCACTTAAGTGAAGAACTGAGATTTCCCTTCATTCTCTTCACAGTTAGTTCCCAATTCCTTCTGCTTATTCATTCATTTCTCACTTTTGAGTTCGCTTCATTTTATATTAGAACAAAAGGGTCCAAAAAGAGAAGAATAGAGCCTAACAAGCTTCATTTTCCATGCTAATAGATGCTGGATGTCATGAGAAGTTCTGTAGTTTTACAGCAGAACCCAGCACTTGAAGAGGATCTCCCACATTTCACTCAAGTTGGTTTTTGGTAGCTATATTTAGTTATACTCAAGATATTCTTTACGTGAAGCCACAATTCTTTCACTGTGCTCTTAAAAGCTAGCTTGCATAGCATAGACATATTAGCCTTATGTCTACTCACTCTTCACCCGCTTTACTGCAATCCATGATGAAGAGGGGAGCAAATATGTGACAGGTGGATATCAAACACATCATATTACCCAAACACACACTTATACAGACACACTAAAACACACACACCACCTTAAACTAGAATTCTACCAACATTTCTGCATAGTTAACTTCAATTATTAAGATGTAAACAAAGCCATTCAGAACAGTTTGACGTGAGATGCTTTCTTCTAGAGCAACTGCTACTGAGCCACAGTGCTGGGCCGTATTACAGAATCTTCCTCAGTCTGAAATCTTATCTGTTTAGCCACCACGACAACTTCAGTTAGGACTGAATTCAGGACAGAAGCTATTACAGAACGGCAGTTCTTAAATTCATAATCGTATCCTAATTCAAGATAAGGGACCCGCATTACAGAAACATCCTAACTAGGCTAAGTCTCCTAAATATTGCCCTAAGTTTAAGACAACCCTAGAGGAGACTTAACTGTTTTAACCGTCTGTTTCTATTATTTTATTCAGTGACAGGCAGCATAGTTCACTATAATATTGTATTTTTCTATTTGTATATATGCCTCTAGATAGGATCTTTTATATTTATTCTTCCTGTTGTATTGTTTTACAGTGACTCTTTCAGTAAAGAGTCCTGATAGAGCTGTCTTCTGTTTCTCATCTCGAATGTAGCATTCAGGTTCACAGTCAGTGAGTTTTCCTCACAAAACTTTCTCACCCGCTGTAAAACGGGTGGGTTGGAAGCTTGAGAATTGAGAGACTCAAGCTTGAGTATTTACTTGGTTGTATCTACCTTGATATCATGGAAAGAAAATCCAGACTGGACAGTTTTCAGTTGGCAGTTCAGGAAAATTCTTGTTTTCAACCACAGCTTTAAGATGAAATATGAGTTTTCCCACGCTTGCAGAGTTTTAATGATGATTACATTAAATAAACATGAACTTGATTGCTGACTTTGATGGAGTACGTTAAGACTTCCTCTTTGGGAAAAGATCAGTTAAATAATGCTGCCTTTGAGTCATGTGGGAAATGTCGCATTTACGATGGACGCACATAAACGGCACATTTACTAGTGAGAAACTCAGATTTTTCATTGAGCCCCGAGTGTCTGAGTCTCTGAGTTGGGGGCCTGTCAACAAAAAAGCAATGATGGCTGCAGACAAACCGGCTGTGTTTCAGTTACATCAGCCACAACATTAACGCTGCAGGCCGAAACCATCCACACATGGAAATACAGATGTGATGTATATACACAGACTCCGTTTTTATATTTAACAGGAATATAAAGGTAAACCAAAAACATTATTTTCACTTATTTAGAACCAAAACCACTTAAACACAAATCAAGTCATGAGCAGGAACTTCCGACAAGGACTCGAAGGCAGCCTGAATTCAAAAACAGGAGCTTTCTGTAGTAGACGTCTAAAGAATGTGTCTAAAAACTCCCTTACAGAAAGATATTATTTGATATATTTACAAATACATTGCATGGCATATGAGACATTGTTTTCAATAGTGTTAAGACTTTGCATTGTGGCCTAAAATGTAATACATTCATGGCGTTGAGGTACATATGTGTTCAGATTTACCACCATTTCACCATCATCAACATTCCATATAAAACTGAGAAGACACGCATAGGTTCACTGGGTGGTTTTGGATATGGTTATATTTATGTTGTAGACATCAAAACCTCTAAAATCTGAGGACAATGAACCATTTCACATCAAACTACTCTTAATGACTGTGTTTACATCTCAGCGATCTCAATGAATTGTACAGAAATTTTGAAAAGTTACTGTAATTGCCGTATCAAATGTAATCGCAAAGTCTTAGCTTGCCAATTGTACCTGTTGCTTACTGCATTTTCCTCCTGCTTCAGAGAAAGTGAGAGAGATAAAGGGAGAGAGAGAGAGAGAGAGAGAGAGAGAGAGAGAGCGAGAGAGAGAGAGAGAGACAGAATTAGGATGAATTACATTATTAGTATGATTACTTAATGTGTTTGTTAGGGGAGAATGAGTAATGCATATAATACATCCTGCTGATGCAATCAAACTAACACAATCTTCTGTTTTTTTTTTTTTAATTGTCAGGGTTATTGATGTCATAATATCAGGAGATTCGTGGCTCATCGCGTACCTTGGCATCCGAGTTTGCTCTGCCCAGTTTGGGGGTGGATACAGGCTGGGGGAGGGCGCTGCTAAAGCCGTGAGACAGCCAGGTCAAAACTCCACTCTGAGTACTGTGGAGAGAGAGAAAGGGGGGCGAAACACCACATCACCTGATTGTTATTGCAATATAGGCTTTTTCAACACTGAGATTACAGCAGGACAGTTTTAATGCATTCTTATCATTCGCTGTGATCTTAAACCTTCCCAAAGAGTCTTCTACACATTTTCATAAATCAAGGCATGCATAAGATTCAAGCATAAATAATTAAAATTAAAATAATGCAATTCATCAAGGGTGCCCAAATGTTTTGTTCTGGGGGGGCAAAGTGCAATGCGTGTGGTGGGTTGAAGGCCAAAATTACACATTTTGTAACATTACACCATATTTTGTTTAAAAAATGCTCCAAATGTACACTTTTAAAAGTGAAATATGAGAAGTTATAAATAGGATAAATATATTTGTTTTCTCGGTGGTTGAGGTGGTAGGGTTAGAGTAACTTTTTGTGGGCCAAAAGTCATCCAAAGTAGGTTGGTATTGTGTAGTGGGTAACACCTCTGCCTTCTATCCTGTAGACCGGGGTTCAATCCCCCACCCTACACTATACCAATAAGAGTCCTTGGGCAAGACTACCAACTCTACCACTGCCTACCTGTGTAAAATGATTAAACTGTAAGTTGCTCTGCGTAAGAGCATCTGCCAACTGGCATTAATGTAATGCAATGTAAATCATGGGCTGACTTTGGTCTGCCTGCTCTCTGCCTTAGAAATAGAAAAACAGTGGTGTAATTTGATAACAGACAAAGATAAGTAGGCTGAGTTAGGAATAATGTGGACTTAACACTGTCAACAGGTCCTATGTTTGTGATTGTTTCCTGACAAAGCAATAAATGCAAAAAATTCAGAAATGCAGGCTCAGTTCTGTCAAAACAGAATCTGTTGATATATTAATAAAATGCAACTTGATATTGTAATGCATTGTAATATGTCATTTCCATTTTCTGTTTATTAAGGCATTAATGTAACAGTGTAAAGCACAGCTTTGTGTCTAAAATATTGTGCTTTGACAGTGTTCTATTGTGTAAGCTAGTATGTTAGCCTCAAGTTAAGGCCCAAACCACAAGCTATCATGTAAGTTATGATACAAAATGTATTATACAGCAATCGGGCATAACATTACGACCACCTCCTTGTTTCTACACTCATTGTCCATTTTATCTGCTCCACTTACTGTATAGCTGCACTTTGTAGTTCTACAGTTACAGACTGTAGTCCATCTGTTTCTCTCATACTTTGTTACCCCCTTTTACCCTGTTCTTCAGTGGTCAGGACCCCCATGGACCCTCACAGAGCAGGTACTATTTGGGTTTGTGGATCATTCTGTTCATTTGCAAGGTACTTTAGTCATTATACGCTGTATAATGCAGTAACTGCAGTTTGGTATGTTGTTCATTGTGCGCAGCCCTAGTTAACAGTGTTAAACAGCTAAGCTGTGTAAGTTTAGGTCGTGGTTCGTTCAAGACCATTTATCCTGATAACCCTGATCATCCCGTCCAGGCTGTGCAAACACCTGGACCGACAACACAGTGGGTCAGCAGGACATGGCTGCACTTCAGAGTGCTGAGAGAAGAAGTGGAGCAGACACACTCACACACAGTACCTGTTTTCTTCAGAGACTTCGTCCTCTTTCGGCTTAACAGGATTGTCTGCTGTTTAACAAATGGAGAGACAGTACAGACAAACAAGTCAGTGCAAAGCTGGCATTATTTTAGAGAGAACAATCAGATATTATCTCAGGCGCTTTTCTCTTTGATGTACTATTCTGCTGTTATTTCATATGTGTCATTTTCCACTGCTCTGTTCATTTCCATAAGGTCGCTGGTTAGATCGCCTGAGCCGGCAGTACGTGATTGAAGTACCCTTGAGCAAGACACCTAACCCCCAACTGCTCCCCGGGAGCTATGGATAGGGCTGCCCACCACTCCTGGCAAGTGTGCTCACTTACCCCCAGTGTATGTGTTCACTAGTGTGTATGTGGTGTTTCACTGCACAGATGGGTTAAATGCAGAGGTGAAATTTCCCTGTTGTGGGACTAATAAGGGTCACTTAACCTTAATAATCACTTAATCTTAACATTATGGACTTCTTAGATAACACTAACAATTAAAAGTAAAGTCCATCATTTTTTTTCAGTTTTCTGCACAATTCAGTTGTTGAGATGTAAACAAAGTCATTCAGAGTGATTTGATGTGAAATGCTACATTCTAGAGAAAATTGCTGACTCACATTTCTAGTGGTGATGGGAACCAGAGGTCATAATGTCTACAATGTATATATAACTATTTTATTTACTGCGCAAAACCATGTGAACCTACATGTGTCTTCTGAGTATTTATGTGGAACATTAATTATGGTAAAATAAGTTACTGGAGAATTTCATATAGAACCACTCTTCATGACTTTATATCTTAACAACTGAATTGACTGATATTATAGATTGATTGAATAATGCTAAAATTTTGAGACAGTGTGATTCCACTTTAACGATCTGAAACCGTCTTGTTTACAATTAGACCACAAAATTTATGCCTACCTGCTTTTGCTTCTTCTTTGACAGTTGCCTCCTGAAAGGATGTCAGAAACAACGTGTGGTGAGACATATTGCTCAGTTGGAAAAAAAACTAAATAGCATCCCGTCTGAGAATTACAGTAGCAGCTTTTCAGACGGATACACTTCTGGTTTTACATTTGAGACATATTGAGAATATTTTGGTTGCAGTAGATGTAAAAAATGTTAAATATATAAATCTATAAATGTAAAAAAATGTAATTGATCCTATCGTATCTTTTTTTTTTTTCTCTTTTGCCCCACTATTGTTTTCCGATGATGACAATGCAGCAGTTAGAACAAGACTGCTCTTATTTATAATGCAGATTCCAGGCCTTCAGAAACAGATATACTTACTGGAGCTGCATTGTTTTTCTCTTCATCTGCAAGTTTTCCAGGTTTTTCAGGAGGCTGTGGGACAACTTTCACCACCCAGCTAAACATCCTGCAGACACAGAACACACACACACACACACACACACACACAAACACACACACACACACACACACACACACACACACACACACACACACACACACACACACAGATACATATTACAGATTATACAACTTTTTCAATACTGATATTAAAACCTTATCAGCTGAGAAAAGCATCTTAGTGTTAGTGTTACAGACATCATAACTCGTAGAGAGAGTGTTCAATGTGATGCTCGCTCTACCACATAACAGTCGTCTTTGTGATAAGATGCTTTTAAGAAACCTAGCCCTGATATTCATTCTTTAAAAACTACTAAGCTATAAAACTATTTTTAATTGAAACACAGTGGCAACCCCTGACTGTAAGAGATAGTTTGGGCCATGAATATCAAATGAGGAACAAAACGCCCCTGTGATAATGTCAAGTTCTGCAAGCACCCCTAGGGGGTTCTAGTAGTTTGTTAGCACTAAGCTAACAGCGAAACACATTAACATTTTTTGGCCATTCTAGAATAAAATGCAGACATTTGAGGTTTGTAAGACTTTACAGGTATTTTATTAGTAGTGGACATTTTGCCTTGTATCAGTTTTACAGTGACTTTTTCAGTAAAGAGTCCTGATAGAGCTGCCTTCTGTTTCTCATCTCTAACTAACTGAAATGCATCTGTCAGGCTAGCACTCAGTCTCACAGTCAGCGAGACGTCTTCCTCATAAAATTGCCTCACCTGCTGTAAAACACAATGGGTTGGAAGGTTGAGAGTTGGGAGATTCAAGCTTGAGTATTTACTTGGTTGTATCTACCTTGATACCTTGATAGATCCAGATTGGACAGTTTTCAGTTGGCAGTTCATGAAATTCTTGTTTTGAAATACGCTTGCAGAGTTTTAATGATGAATGCATTAAATAAACATGAAATAAAAAATATATAAAATACACATATTTATTATTTTACACAAAAGTTTGGGCCTTCACTGAAGGTCTAAAAGGCCCTTAGGGCTCACCACTGATACATAAAAAATATCAAGCACACATACTGTTTGAAGACACGCATAACATGCATGTACAATTTCCCTTAGGGCAGAAATACACAACAAAAACAGAATCATGTCCAAACAACGAACCAATAAGGATCTTAACCATCTACATTCTTACACAGAGTATGGTGCAGGTGTGAAACAGGACCAGGAGCTGACTTGTAGCTCATTTAACGAAGAGGAGAAATTCTTTCAAAAGTGTGGATTTCAATCTTTCAGTCCATATTGCATTTGTGTTTGTAAGTAGAAGACAGGATATTTAATTATGATTACAATTTGATGCATACAGTTTATTGCATACAGTTATTTTTATGCAAAGGATAGTAAAAATATAGTAAACTTTGTTTATATTGTACTTTTCATTCTAGTAGCAGCTCACAGACAAGTTCAAAGGCAAATGGCAGTAATAGAAATAACATGAATGAATTAATCTAAGAGTGCTGATTAAAATAAACAATACAGACAAAATTAAATGTAAATACAAAAGAAAGGTAATTTTGATTAAAAACTAAACTAAAGAGATACAATTTTCAGAAGTGTTTTAAATGTGTGCTGAGCTTGACTACCTAACAAAGGTAGAATACAGTTCCACAGTTTAGAAGCATACTAATGGAACAAACCCTCTCCATATTCTTTGAGAAAGGAACAAGAACATTCTTTAAACTTTTGCAATGCTTTTACTGTTTCTGTGAAAGAGCACAAATCTAAACAAAGCATCACCATAGCAACCACCTGGGATATCAAAGCAATGGCCCAGCAACACCTTAGCAAACACCTGGGATACCATAGCAATGGCCTAGTCACACCTTAGCAACTACCTGGGGTTCCATAGTAATGGCCTAACAACACCTGACAAGCCACCTGGGATACCATAGTATTGGCTCAGCAACATCTTAGCTGCCACCTGAGATATTACAGCAATGGCCTAGCAATGGCTTAGCAACTACCTGTGATTTCATAGCAATAGCCTAGCACCACCTTAGCAGCCACCTGAGATACCATAGCATTGGCCCAGTAACACCTTAGCAACCACCTGGGATACCATAGTAATGGCCCAGCAACACCTGAGCAACCACCTGGCATACCTATAGCATTGGCTCAGTAACACCTTAGCAGCCACCTGGGATACCATAGCGTTGGCCCAGCAGCACCCTAGCAACCACCTGGGATACCACAGCAATGGCCCAGTAACACTTTAGCAACCACCTGGGATACCATAGCAATGGCCCAGCAATACCTGAGCAACCACCTGGGCTACCATAGCAATAGCCTGGCAACACTTGAGCAACCACCTGGGATACCATAGAAATGGCCCAGCAGCACCTTAACAACCACCTGGGATAGCATAGCATTTGTTCAGCAACACCTTAGCAGCCACCTGGGATATTATAGTGATGGCCTAGCAACAGCTTAGCAACCACCTGCGATTTCATAACATAACATGATATAATGTAAGAGTTTTTTCAAACCAACAGTTAATTACAAACTTCCGCCTTCTAGTTAATTACGTAATTAATCTATATGTACATGATTACAGACGTCTAGACTTTTAAGGGTTAAGCCATCAAATGACCTCTGAGATGTAGCTACAGCAACTAAGACCACCTAAGACTCTTTACAAAATAAGTTGATCTCCTCAACTTTCACTCTTTTGCCCTTTGGAGACACAACCTGTTTCCTTCTACGTCCTGTGCTCTCTGTCCGAGGCCTTTAGCTGAAGGGGGGATCATGGCTGTTTGTGTGGAAAACTGTCACCACTAATCAGCGATTAACGTTTCTGACCCTAATCACCACAGGCCTGAGCAGGGGCAGAAAGAGGTGCCCCCGCCTGTGGCTACTGCAAGTTCCTTTGCTGAAATGAGAGAGAGAGAGAGAGGGAGAGAGAGAGAGAGAGAGAGAGAGAGAAAGACTCCAGGCTATATAGTAACAGAAACCTGACAACCTGTTGTTTCTGACATAATTCAGAAGCATATCAGCAATTCTTCCCTGAAAGAGAGTCAACACCTGACAAATTCACTTGACCAGTGCATTAGCATAGCCTGGTGAGTGTCAAATAATGAAAAAGAAATTACAGCATAGACACCAGAATATAGAAAAAAATTATACACATATACATTTGACCAGTTTAAACATCGGCTATTTATCAGCATTGAATGTCAATATCCTGGATAGACTGAATGGAAAGTTGTCAATGTCAGGCTTATATACATACTAAGTTCTAATATATGAACAGGCTTTAATTCACACCTTGTATTTGGGAAAAAAATAAGAACTGATCTGAACATTTTATGTCAAAACATGCTGCATGGTTTGTTTCCTGAGCTACATTTTTTTTCTACAGTAAGCCGTATAAAGATTTACCTTCAATGTTCAGTTCAGCACACACTCATCCCAGAGATTGGTGACAGGGCTGGAGGACAGGCAGGTAATGAAGTGGTGGGATTAGCTGTGAGGAGGCTAAACTAACGGGATTAGAATCTCTCACGGAAGGGTGGAGGTGGAGGATGGGCTTGGACCTGATTGGCTCTGTAGAACTTTGTACACAATATCTGGCCCTCACTGAATGGATCTTGGTAGAATACGAGTAAACCAAGAGCTCCGAAACCCATTCACAGAGGCTAACTACTGAAGCCTTAACACATATTCAGCCTACCTTGAAGGTTCACTTAGGCGGGATACAGTTAATGCAGCACAAAAAGCTGAGTAATGCTGCATCCACTGTGCTGTATTTGTGCTGTAGTATTTCTAGAGCCTCTGTCACTGAGGTCACATGAACATTTTGAACTTTTAGTCTCTAACTGCAACTGTTCTCCTTGATTTTACCAGTGGTGTACACAAATCATGTACTTGAGTTAAAGTAGAGGTAAATTATTAATCCAGTAAAAGTAGAAGTTCCTCACTTTAGACCTCCACTTGGGTAAAAGTACTAAAGTATTTGCCTTCAAATGTACTTAAGTATTGAAAGTAAAAGTACTGAAAGATTAATTATGGCTCTGATGTCCTGTTGTCAGTTTTATAACAAGACTCGCTTCATGAACTCATTTTAGGTGAAAATCCTCCAGTGTCTCTCTTGGTAAACCAGTCTTTTAATAGAACGTCATTAATTAGTGACACTGACGTCTATTAAAATGATCATAAGCACAAAACACTGAAGGTAAACAGTTTCCATCAGGTAGAACTGAGTGGCTCTGAAATCACTTTTACACACAAGCAAAGTTTCAGTACTGTAAAGTTACCATTTTGGAGATACAATGTTGATACAAAATTGACCCCATGTGATGTCATGAACAACCGATGCATTCATATATAGCATCTATTTAGGCAATGGCACTTTAGCTCAGTCCATTCACACTGAAATTATAAAGGGTGTTTCAGACTGAAGTTGAATAGGGTGCAATACAGAACAGCCAATCAGAAAAGAGCTTATTTACATATATAAATATATCAGTCTTAAAGGCACAGTAACAAAAACAGCCTGTTTGAGTCTATGGGATAACAAGAGGTTGAAAAAAAGGGTATATAAGTATGAATAATGGGTTTTTACATCAAACTTCATAAGTGGACCAGTAGTATCAATAAAATGCACACAAATGTGGGATTTGTGTCCCTTAAACTGCAGTTCTTTTTTGTGAGGATCATATACAGCATATGCTTAGTTCAATACGCAGTTTAAAGCTGCCTTACTTACAATCAGCAAAACACATAATAATAACCAATTCAAATAATGATTGAAATAATCACCCAGTAGTAACACTGAGGAAAAAAAATGCTGGGAAAAAAATAAATTTCCATTTTTGTTATTTTTATTTTTACTATTTTTTTTAGAAATGTTGAAAATGGAAGCTGCCGTTTACACTGTGTCAAAATATCTGGGTGAATGGACCAATAGAAATAGTCCAACATGACTTAATAATATGAATCACTGTGACTTATTAAATTCTTGTAGCATAAACTTACATTAAAGTTGTACCTTTTTTTCTTTCTACTGTAAACTTACCTTTTTCGAGACACAAGGTTTTTTTCAGATAGTACTTATATAGTATAAGCGGCATCATTTAATGATGGGAAAACAGTTTTCAGTAAAGTTATTGTTATTATTATTAGTTTAAAGTATCATTATTTTACATTAATTACTGTTCTCTCTTCAGATCAGGAGTGAGGAGCTCCAGGTGGCCTGTGAGACCAGGTTAATCACCATGTCTTGAGTCAAAGCCAAGGAACATCACATTAGCTTGTTCACCTTTGGTCTTACAGTGTTTGCTTCTAGACTTCAGGCCGGTGCTCAGGCAATAAGAAATCATCGGCTGGCTCCAAGAACTGATTTGACTTTGTGTCTTACACTTTCATTTCATTAGAATTGTGTGCAGACACAAACATTTATCAGCCTGTTTGTAAGACTGTACACTATTAAAGAGGAATTCCACCAATTTTTCTAAATTTCTATGTAATGATGTCATTCAGAATGGTTTTGTAGGCCTATTTTGGTATTGTAGGAGTCCAAAGGACATGGTTTACAGTGGTGTGACAGGAGCCAGAGGTCACAATGTCTACAATAGTCATATTTGCTATATGAAACAGCCAGTGTCGTCTGTATTTTCATATGAAATGTAGATGATTGTAGAAAAAGAAAAAAAATCATAATACCATTTTACGTTCTAACTTTGTGTGGGAGCTTTTAGAGGCAATAAACCCTTCCTGTAATAAAGTCTGGGTCCTCTCACCATCACTGTGAACAATTCTGACTCGGAAAGAGCAGAGCATTTCACATCAGACCAGTCTGAAGGGCTATGTTTACCTCTTAACCATTTAATTATACAGAAATGTTGACAAATTGGTGAAATTCCCCTTTAAAGATTACTGCTATAGAGATGCAAAACGGCACAGAAAAAGGCAAAAGAAGATCGTTTGTCAAGATTTTAGGATATGAGAGTTAGAGAGAAGGAGGATGCTGCATATGCAAATGCGCTGTGGAACTCAGATGCAGAGCCTAATGTGAATATTTTGAGAATAAAAGAAAGCTGTGCATGAAATTATGCCCTATATGTCACTGTCAAAGCTTGGGATATGAATCATGCAACACAGTCATAAGCAAAATCAACTCAACAGCAGTTGGTGCAATCAGAGCCCTGATCAGAGCAACCCTGGAGAATTCCAACCAGACTGAAACGCTGAGCTGTACAAAACCTCCCTAAAATGACTAAATACACTCCCTGGCTGCTTCATTAGAAACCCCCTCTTGTAGCTCCACCTTGCTGGTGTATGGTTACAGACTGCAGCTGATTTGTTGATGCACAGATTGTGTTAGGCATCCCTTGGTCCTTCATCAATGATCTGTTTCGGACCACAGAGCCACTCTTCACTGGATGTTTTTGGGTAGGTGTTTCTAATAAAGTGGCCAATTAGGGGAAGTATAAGGTAGGTGTTTCTAATAATGTGGCCAGTTAGTAGAAGTACAAAGTAGGTGTTTCCAATAAAGTGACCAGTTCATGAAAGTATGAGGTAGGGGTTTTACATAAAGTTAGTGGATGTACAGGGTGAGTGTTTCTAATAAAGTGGCCACTTGGTGAAAGTACAAGGTAGGTGTTTCTAATAAAGTGTCTATTTTGTTGTAGTATAAGGTAGGTGTTTCTAATAAAGTGGCTATTTTGTGGTAGTATAAGGTAGGTGTTTCTAATAAAGTGGCTATTTTGTTGTAGTATAAGGTAGGTGTTTCTAATAAAGTGGCTATTTTGTGGTAGTATAAGGTAGGTATTTCTAATAAAGTGGCTATTTTGTGGTAGTATAAGGTAGGTGTAGGTCTAATAAAGTGACCAGCAAGCAGATGTACAGGATAGGCCGTGTCTAAACGGTACGGTCCCTGTCATTCTGAAAGCAGACGTCTTCAGCAGATGACTCCACATATTGGATTAAATGTAGTTTTAGTTTTTTGCTGCACAGAGTGGATGCCAGTTGTTGCTAATGTGATAATGCTAATGTACCTGATTGGCAGGCGAGACTGCAGCTGACTGTGTGGCCTGGTCTGAGGGATTAGGCAGAAACATGGCCGACGTAATGGGGCTGACGAGGCTGAAGTCTAGTGTCAGCAGAACAGAGGATGGATCATCCTACACTGGCAGCCATGACTCTGACCGTGCTTCAGAAATTCCTTTCCCTGAACTTTGTTCGACTCTGTTGGTCAATTTGAAATCTTTCTCATTTTGATATTGACTTTTACCATGCTGAAACTTTTTTAGCACTCCAGTTCTCTTCATTGGCCTAGTTTAGTTGTGGTCCTTTATTTTTTACTGTATTCTGGAAACAGCATTGGTCAGTCAGCACGCTTTTCATTCTCTGCCATATATCCCAGTCATACCATTCATTAGAATACCTGTTCTAGCTGCACATTAAAGCTGCACATCTTAGCTCAAAACAGACACATTCAGTGTCTAAAAATATTAAACCTGGAATATTTGCAGCTCCGTGATGTCATCATGGAGGAGTGGAAGAGGATTCCAGTAGGAACCTGTGCAGCTCTGGTGAATTCCATGCCCAAGAGGGTTCAGGCAGTGCCGGATAATAACGGTGGTCACACAAAATACTGACACAATTTGGATGTGTTCACTGTGAGGTGTATTCTCTTGTGTTGCCAGCTATTTAGAAATGAATGACTGTGTGTCGAGTTATTTTCAGAGGACAGGGGTGTACTCACTTTAGTGAGATACTATAAATATGTTCAAGTTTACAGTCAACACCAGAATTAAAGAATGCAAAAGATGCAGATTGATTTGGTTTTATTTAAAATATTCTTTAGGAATGCCAATCATTTTGCTCCATATGTTTTTGAACGAATACACTTCTTCTGTTCTTAGATTTAAACATTGCTTCTGTAGGCCTGATTCCTATTAGGTAAATGGTAAGGCAATTTTTCAAAACATTTATGATGAACATTTGAATCTTTATATGCATTATTTATTTTATATTATTGTTTTTGATCAGTTTCTTGAGGAGAGTCAATGATTCTGGTTTTAGTGTATATTATTTGTCATGTTGAGATTGACAGGTATCATCAAATGGCCTATAGCTTAGAGACAAGAACAATATGTAGCATTCATGCTGCCTATTAAGAAATGTTTATAACAAGAGCCCAAAATATAACACACTCATATCAGAAAAAAGGTATGAATCCATCACTGGGGCCGTACACCTTTTGTCACTGGGGTGGGACCCTCAAGGGTACATCTCAGTACCTTTAGTCAGGGAGCATAACTGAACCATAATCCACTGAAATTATGTTTTCTAAGCTGTACTGACTCCTCACACTCCGTCTCGCCTCCAGGCCTTTATTTTACTGTTCTGTTTTAAAACATTCGGTTATGAAAAGACACAAATACCAACTTTTCACCTGGAAAAACTTATTTAAGGTACACTATCAGACCTTAAAACCACTGCTGTACCTTGTGTTGTATTTCTACAATGTATTTATTAAAGAAGATGTTCTTGTTGGTATAATATCTTAATAGATTGGAATGTTCAGAGGTTTTGGCAAAATATGAATGAGGGGATTCCTTTTAATGTTACATTTTTTGTGAGTTTGCCCTACCAGCCTAGTAATTAACACAGCCAACCACTCCTGATCTGCCCCCATCTTGTTTCAATATTTCTTTACTTATTTTGTCTGCAATAAAGCAAATTCCAACATCTTTGTGGTTGATCGACACGAGTCTGACTGAAAAACATTGGGCTAATATTACAAATAATTAAAACTAATAAGCTCCAAAAGCAGGTGCTAGAGCAGGACAAAGCCAAAATCTGCACTGCTGTGGCCTCGCATGTGGCTTATTATAAAATAAATGCAGTTAATGGTTTGGAGACAGAAGGCAAAGTGATGACAAACTGGCATTAGGAAAAGCCATCCGGCAGTAATTTGGATATCAAAATGATGACTTGTTGAAATTATTTCACATGAATAAAAAGACCAATTATAATGGATGCTGACGTAAATAGAATGATTTCACTTGTCAAATTGAGTCTGGGTGACTTGTAAACAAATCATTTTTTAGACAAGATAAACACTGTTTTGCACTTAAAGCACTTTCCCACATATTGAGATTAATTTTCAATTTTGTGCAAAGATCTAGGAAGAAATTTGTCTTTAATGTTCTTCCCGGTTAAACACACACACACACACACACACCCCTACACACACACACACACACACACACACACACACACACACACACACACACACACACACACACACACACACACACACACACACACACTCACTCTAAATCTCATTAGATGATAAGGAGCTGTAATCCTGCCAGCTATAAGCCTGTTAGGTGATGAAGAGTATGTGCTGAAGAGTCGGTCGCGTGACCCTTAAAACTAGCACAAGAAGTAGATGGAAGATATGACCTCTAATATTGACCTGATATTGTCTGTTCAAATATACAATCATCTATAAACTCCACAAATTTCTCTGACTTCATTTTTTTGACGTTAATGTTGCACATTTATTTTAAGTTAAAAAATCTGAAATGATTTTTACATTTTCTTTAAAAGTGAGTTTAAGAAAAATGTATTAAAAAGTAGAAAGCTGCTAAATTACTGATTAAAAAAGTTATTACATCACCATTATAAACCATAAAAGTGCTTCTCCTGTGTTTTAGATGGTTGTTACTAAGGTGCTGTTATGAGGTATTTTATGTATATTTAATTAGGTATTTTATGTTGATTGGCATTTTAGATGGATTCTAGCTAAGGTGTCCCAGGTGGTTGCTAGGGCGTTACTAGGCAATTGCTGTCTTATCCCAGGTGGTTGCTAACATATTGTTAGGCAGTTGCTATGTTGTCTTCGCTGGATGCTAAGATGTTGCAGTTCATGTTATTCCAAGTGGTTGCTAGGGTATCATTAGGTGGTGTCACGATTGGCCCCTCCCGGTCCTGTCCATGTGTTTGTGTTTTGTTTTGGTTTCCTAGTCCGGCCCCTTGTTTTGTGACTCCGCCCCTGATTGTCGCCACCTGTTTTCCGCCTGTCCCTCATTATCCCTGTGTTTTATAAGCCCCGTGTTTGCCCTTGTCTTCTGTTCCTTGTTCTTGCAACTCTGCTTCTGTGCCCTCATCCTCCCTTCGTGTTTCATCCTCCCTCTGTGTTACATAAAGACCAGCTGCCAATGGACACAGCGATTAAGCGACACACCGGCATGTGGCTGTTCCGTTGGGACTAAACTCCGGCTGTTTCCACGCAGCCTGAGTTACCCGCACCCCAACACTGCCACGCCAGTGAGAGCAAATCCCTTGGCGCTGAGGGAACAAGAGCGTCTCATCTGGTCTTTGTGTTGTTTGGATGTTTGATCATGTTGGGTGTATTGTATTCTTGTGGTGTTTGGCTCTTGTTTGAGGTTCTGTGCTCATTTTGTCATGTCTGTCCCTCCTGCTCTCCGTATTGGCTTTTCGAACCTGGACCATTCTGACCATGACCCTGGATTTGCCCTTAATAAAAGTCGCTTATCTCAGTGTATGCGTCCACCTCCACGTTACAGGTGGTATTCCAGGTGGTTGTTAGGATATCATTAGGTGGTATTCCAGGTGGTTGTTAGGGTGTTGCAGTATATAACCTTTTATTCCTATAGGAAAATATCTGTCTTTAAATGGTTTCTATGTTGAAACCATACTTCCAGTCAAAAGCTATATAAGTCCACATCTTACAACCACACTGAACATTATGAAGTTGGTTTAGGGTCAATATTTTTCATCATAATTGTTAAACACTTAGTCCAGATAGGGTAGTGTTAGCATTTGGGAGAGCAGAGAATCCCAGATTATCCTGTCCCCCACAACTTCCTCCAGCTGATTCCTGGGGACCCCAAGCGGTTCCCCCACTAGGAGGCATCCCGTGGCATCCGCATCAGATGCCCAAACCACCTCAGCTGGCTCCTCTTAATGCAGAGGAGTAGTGGGTCTACTCCAAGCTCCTCCTGGATGACCGACCTCCTCACCCTATCAAGTAGAATGTAGCTCACCAGCCTGTGAAGAAAGTTCATTTCCACCGCTTGCATTCATGATCTCGTTCTTTTGGTCATTACCCACAGCTCATGACTGTAGGTGAGGGTCGGGCCTCTGGGCCTTCTCCAAGTCCACAAAACACATGTAGACTGGGTTGGCAAATTCCTCTGCCCCCTCAACAAATCTGTGAGAGGATGAAAAGCTGGTGCATTGTTTTCATGGCCAGCAGCCCTATGCATGGCACCTGGGGAGCAATTGGGTGTTTGGTGCCTTGCTCAAGGATACCTCAGTCATGTACTGTCAGCACTAGGGATTGAACCGGCAACCCTGCGGTCACAGGGCCAGTTCCCGAAACTCCAGCCCACAACTGCCCCATTAGGGACCACCACCCTGCCAGTCCAAGGGTACTCCAAGGGTTCCCAAAGTCCATGCAATATTGCAGGGGCATGTCAGCCACGACAATCCCACAATATCCAGAGCCTTAAGCATCTCCGGACAAAACTCATCCACCCCCAGTGCCTTGCCACTGAAGAGCATGACAATTACCTCAGTGACCTCCACCAGGGAACTGGAGCTTGACATGCCAGAAGCCATTGGCCCAGACTCCCGTGGGGGAGGCAGGTCTCCCTGGACTAAGGAGTCCCTCAAAGTGTCCCTTCTACCGATTGACAATATCCTCATTTGAAGTCAGAGTTTCTCCACCCTTGCTCCATAGATCTTGGGCAAAGCCACCCCGATCGCTCCTGAGTTGCCAGACAGTTGTCCAGAACCTCCTTGAGGCTGACTGAAAGGCTTTATCAAACTCCCACCACCTGGAATTTGTTTCCGCCACTGTTACCACTGCCACCTTTTTTTCTGTTGGTAGGGAGTCCTTTCTTCAGCTTGATGGCCTCCCTCACCACCAGTGTCCACTAGGGGGTTCTTGGGTTACTGCCCTAACAGGCACCCACAAGCCTTTGGCCACAACTAAGCCTGGCAGCTTCGACAATGGAGGTTTTGAAAAGGGTCCATTCAGACTCCATGTCCCCTACCTCCTCTGGGACATAAGAAAAGCTCTCCCAGAGGTGGGAGTTAAAATCAATCCCAACAGGGGCCTCCGATAGTCGTTCCCAGCACACCCTCACTATTCACTTGGGCCTTCCAGGTCTGACCATCAGTCTTCCCTGCCATCTGATCCAACTCACCACCAGCTCAGTACCTCTCTTCAGTGTCCAGAACATATGGTCCCAAGTCAGAAGAAATCAAAGACAACAATCAGACAAGAATCAGTCAACCCCCCTCCACCCCCCGTGGTTACATTCCATGTTCCAAGAGCCAGTTTCTGCCGCAGGGGTCTAGGCCGCAAGGGCCTCCCCACCATCTCCCACTGCCTACATGGCATTGCATCGCTCCCCCATGCTGGTCCTTGCAGCTGGTGGGCCCACATGGTCTTCCCACGTTGCTTTTTCGGGCTGAGCCTGGCCAGGTTACGTGGGCTGCCCGGCAATTGTCCGTGTCCATTTGATCCCGACGACTTAGCTCCGAAGATCCCTAGACCACACAAGCCCTTTTGCCACAACAAGGCTCTGATCCAGGATATTTTTCAAATATCAGTGAAATAGTATGAAAAAGAAAAGGATAAATATAATATAAACAACAACAGTGTTTGGTCATTACACAACCACTCATCATAGTTGTAATAATAGGTAAAGAATAATCGGTAACACTTTATTTGAAGGCTACCTACATAAGGACTTCATGATGCATTCATAAGCACTGAATAATGTGTTTATGAAGCGCTACTTGAACATTTATTAAGTGCTTATGTCGGTTCTCGCAACCTGACATAAGATGTTTTATGAAATAAATGACATTGTCCTGACATAATAAGAATAAACGTTGAACATATTTACAGCACTAAATTAATTTAAAACACTATACATGACTATTTATGTCAGCATTCTTAAGATCATTGTACTGATATCAGGTTAAATATGCCTGGAAACCACCCCCTCTTTGCTCCATGGCATGGGTAAGATGATTGTTGCAATTATGTATAGGGTTTAAATATGTTGCGAGAACCGACATAAGCACTTAATAAATGTTCAAGTAGCGCTTCATAAACACATTATTCAGTGCTTATGAATGCGTCATAAAGCCCTTATGTAGGTAGCCTTCAAATAAAGGGGTTCCGAATATTCTTAGAGTATTTTTTTTCAAAAGTACAGTGCATTAAAATGTTTGGACACACCTGATTGTATGTTTTGCAGTGGTAAGACATTTTATCTTGTGGCTTCTGCTTTAAAAAAATCAAAATTGACAAATATAAATATTCAGATTGAGGTGTATGTATGAATTTATGTCCAAAAAACATACAATAATTTTCAACAAATAATAAAATTACTTTTCTATTAGGGTTTTAGTGAAATGTAGAGTTGGAGTCATCATATTGCTGTTTTTAGAAGAAAACCTTGTATCTCCGTTTTTGACATTTTTCAGTTTTTGACATAATTTAAAATTGTTGCTCTTTACGTTATATGTAAATTTCATGATGAATAGACAAAAAAAATGACCCAAAATGACTTGGAAAGACGCCTGGTTCCATTGACTTACATTAAAAGTAAAGCAGATTTTTTTCTTTCTCCTGTAAAGTCATCGTTTTGGAGATACAAGGTTTTGTTCCGACAACAGTGATATGATCCATTTTACTGTGTTTCTTGTAAAAAGTTCATTAGTGGAATGTCTGTCAGTGTCTTTTAGTTGTGTTGTGACGCGGCAGGGTTACAAAGCTCTGTTTGATAGAAGGTCAATATTTTTATTAATTGCATATCATTTGTTTTTTTAGTGTTGATGTCTTCTTTATTTTCTTTCTTCACTAAAACAGAAACTGTTCTGTGAGATATAAGTGTCTCCAAACTTTTGCCAGTAACATGCAATGTAAGAGCACTGAAATATTTTCATGTCTCTTGTGAAGAAATGAAAAATTTGCCCATTAAACTGGAAAGAAACAAAAGGAAACAAAGTCCCCATTCATACACAATCTTACATTCCACTTGTGCAAAATCCTAGAAGCACAGACCCTCTAATCATATACTCTTTCACTAATGTGAAAGGCAATTAGATCCTCACTAATGACCAAGTTCTGAGGGCTATAATGGGCTTTTAATGAAATGGGAGCTTTTTAAAGCAGTATGGACCACAAAAAAGGAGCTAATGAACAAGCCTCCATCTCTCAATGCCAAACTCCGCGCTGCATGGTCACATGGGAGTGCCATTTAAATCTCCATCATTTTCCTTTTAGCGAGCTTTAAAACAGTGCCATTTTCCTAGCTACGAGATTGTTGTTTGTCGAACTGTTAAAAGTTGATCTGTCTCTCTGTCTCTCTCTTACACACCCACACACACGTTTCAAAATAGTGCAGCTGTCAATGTGACACTCATCTATCACCCTGCATACTTGAATTCCACCCAAACATATGTACATCCACTCCAGAGTGTCTGGAAATTGTCTTGAGGAATCAAATCAGAATCCCCATTTGGAGACCAAAATACTGTGGGCAGCAACATTCAGAAGTCATTAGAAGATGATGCAAGTTTTTGAAAGCTTGTCATAAATGTTGCAGTGCATTGGTCATGAACTAAAGAGGGTTATATTACATTTTCTCACTCTTGTTTTCCAAAAATGAGACAAAACACATTGACTGGAGACCAAGGCCCAATCCCATTTCACCCTTCGGCCCTACCACTCAGACCTTACCCCTCTGTTTCGCGCCTTCATGTCTAGGGTTAGGGAGTCCCTATTTTTGTTGAGATAGAGGGGTAGGGAGAAGTGTTAGGGCTACATGGCCTCCAAACGGAGGTTTTTCAGAGATGCACTCCAAAAAGAGTGTTATGAGAAAAAAGAAAAAAACAGTTAGGTGGCTGAGTGAGCGACCAAAGAAACCCACACATGTGGGAATTTTCTCTGTTAACAAATTACGATAACCACTGTTTTATCTTAGTTTAATGTTGATTCAATGTATTTTGCTCCTTTCCTTCTAAACAAGCATAAAATCACTAGTAGTATGCTAATGTCTTGGTATCTATCTAGCTAAATTTCCTGTTCCACCTTGAATGGTACAGCAGTTACATTCTGGCGCCTCAGGCTTCAGAAATGCAGCACCATTTAAGGTGGAACGGGAAAATTCGAACAAGAAGCTGGTGAATAGCTGACTTCAGCTTCGTATCGCTGAATAATTAGAGGTGGGTGATAAATAATTGCTCCTCTCTTTGAAGGCATATGATTCCTTAAATGTAACCCAGTAGTGAGGAGCTGAACTTTCCCCTCCTCTTGTGTTTCTGCAGACTGGCAGGGTTATCTATGTAGCAGCGCTATTAGTTGTTAATGAAGTAATGTGTTTTTTTTTTTTTTTTTTTTTTTTTTGAGGATTGTCATATTTTTTGGGAAGATTTCAACCAGTGCCCCTTGTAACTTGTTCAAAGGGGCAAGATGATGCTCAAAAACAAGGGGTTTGAGTAAAAGTAAATGGGATTGGGCCCAAATCAGACAGAATATGCATCAACATGGTACGCAGTATATAAATATACATACTATTGGAAAAACACACCAAAGCCTAAACAACTGAATTTTATATGATTTTTTTCTATATTTACTGTGTCCAGCAAATTTTTGACCCTCAGAGGTTGTTAGTGTTTCTTCCTCATGCTCTAAGGGAGTTTTTCCTTTTGTTTCTTGGCTCCTCTTGGTTCCTTTGCTCAGAGAACACCAGAAACGTCTTTGTCATCTCCTTTTCTCAGTGAAGTTCTTCTTGACAGCTACACATCCTTTCAGACCCACAGCACTTAGTCATCTTCTCACAGTGGAAGGATGGACAGAAACACCTGTGGATGTTTTCAGATCTGAAGCAAGTTTCATCACATCGTAATGGCTTTTGTCCAGCCTGTAAAATGTCTTCTGATTTATGATGACGTCACCATGCATGCATGGACAGGGTAAAAATAATATTAAATAATTGTAATTTCACCTCCCCTTCATACCACATTACCACCCCGACTTGTATGGAAGAAAAGTGATCAGATATTGTTTGAAACAGGTTAACAGTGAAATGCAATATACAACATCATGTGCCATGTACTGAATTGAATTAAAGAACTGTTAGCCAGCTGTGTTTTGCACACAGAGGAATTAGACCTCCACATTTAACTATCCGTGCAGTGAAACACCCATATACATGCACACTAGTCAACATACACACTAGGGGGCAGTGAGCACACTTGTCCAGAGCGGTGGGCAGCCCTATCCACGGTGCCTGGGGAGCAGTTAGGGGTTAGGTGCCTTGCTCAAGTGCACTTCAGTCATGTACCATTGGCCAAAGGGATCAAACCAGCGACCTTCCGGTCACAAGGCTGGTTCCCTAATGTCCAGCCCATGGTTGCCCCCATTTTCAGTTTTATTGACTCTATGTCAGTGATGCAAATGATAGAAATACAGCTTTTATGATTGTTCTCAGAAAACTGCAACCACAAGCGGAGTTGGCTCCGGCACAGAGTCATCGCTTTTGTAGTTTGATTGTGTTAATCTGTTATAAAAGATTCCCCCTATGGCAAAATGAATGCTGATTCAAAATGATGTGAATGTAATCAGCAGGTGGTTTGCATTTTCATCCCATAATCAAGAAAAACGCTCATCTATCTCAGAGACTCTGCCTGGTGCTATGAAATATGTTATGGTGAGCAAAAATGCATTGATTTCTGATTCACAATCAAACATTACTTTTACACATGATGTGCTCAGTCAGCCAAGACATGTTTGGTGTCTAAAGTTGGCCTCTTTAGTTTTGCATCTCGAAAATGGCAACTTTACAGGAGAAGGAAATAACTTACTTTACTTTGAATCGAAGTCAATGGAACCAGACATTTTTCCAAGTCATTTTGGGCCTTTTGTTTTGGTCCGTTCATCATGAAAATTAACACACAATGTAAAAAACAGCAGGCATTTTCAAAGTATCTCAAAAACTGAAAAACGACGAAAATGAAGATAGGAGGTTTACTTCTGACAGCAGCCATAGATCTCTCCACCCCCTTCACATACATCACACTGATAACTTTCTTCAACAGCAGCCTTAGTGAAAAGAACATTCACAGAATATATAAACTAACAGTTATTGTAATAGTTGTTAATTATTGTTCTTACATTAGCATGCAAACTGCACAAAGCTTATTTGTGGGGATATGAGATCCTTTGTGGGGTATCAAGCATATATCGGTCCACTGACTTGATAGGGTCAGGCATCCTACTGTATTTGGTCACTGTATGTCATTGCTAGTCCACCCTCGGACCACCCAGCTTATTGTTGCGTAAAGTTTTTAATCTCCTCAAACAACTTTTAAGTGTGCACAGCCCTTTATTTTACAAAGTACACTAAGACAAACAACTGAGAGGAAAAAATTCACAGACTGTGAGTGGAAAATGAGCATTGAAACGTGGCATTTTGTCCAACACTCTGCTTAACCACTAGTGGACTGCCTGGAAAACGCTGATCAAAAGCGTGGCCAACAGTGGCCCACTATCCTCCTGCTACCTGGGATCAGATATTTGGGGGTGTATCGGCTCCCATTTCTTGTTAGCTACATTAGCTTTGTAGCTCCAGTGCTGAATAAAGGGAGAAACGGTTGTAACTCTGCTCAACAGGCCTTTTCTACTGAGGTGTATTGAAACTAATGTGACATGTCATTGGCTTTTGTGTTTGAAGCATCACAAATATGGCCGCTTTCATCATCTTTCCAGATCGAGTCTGCTCTCTCCTCATTAAACCATTTTACAGCATCAATATTTATGACTCTGCTGTTCATCTGTGATTCAGTCGATCATTTCTCCATTCCTCTTTCTTGCTTTCTCTCTAAATTAGATCAACAGCTGATGGTGTTATATTCCAAATATCCCATTACCTGTAGTTCTCTGTAAATAGCCTCATGTCACCTCCGATTTCTCCACTAACCTCCTCTCTCATGGCCATTTTCCACCCCCTCACACCGCCTGTGGCAGAGTTTACCGCGTTAAGCGACCATTAAGCAGGCAGAGCAGGCAGTAATAAGGCATGCTTAGGGAGAGTTATGCTGTGTGTTCCTCTGTTATGGCAGCTGGATACTGGCTCGTAATGGCCAGGAGATTACAGTGTTTTATTAGCAGCACTTTCAGGGCAGAAACCTCCACTACACCTCTCCTCCCTCGAAATTCATCTACTGTACATACCTTTAGTCTATAATGCTTTGCCTTTAAAAGGCTGTAACCCTGAGTAAAAAGGGGATATGAAATAATAGTGGAGATCATTTCGCAGAATCATTTTTCACACACATATTTAAGGTATGAGTGCATTAAACTTTCATCCCCAACTTTAACACTTTTAAACTTCACAGCACATGGATCGTGAGACATGTGAGGTTTTTCTTCAGTCTGAATGATTTTGCTGTCTGTGCAATGCAGTGTTAAAGCTAAAGATATAGATTTGAATGTTCTTGACTGGAGTGTGTGCATCATATTCACATGAAGAAAACACTGAGAGGAAGATTCTAATGGGAAAACTTCATAAGAACATGAAGAAGAGCCACTGAGAAGAACCAAAACCCAAAAGGAGACTCTCCCAAAGAGCATGAGGAAGAACCATTAAGAAGAACCAAGACTCAAAAGAGAAACTCTGTGAAAGCATACGGATAACAAACACTGATCCAAGATCCAAGACTCAGAAAGAACTCACCAAGAAGAACCAGAAGCTCTCCAAGAGCTTGAGGAAGAACTATGAAGAAGAACCAACACTCAGAAGGAGAAACCCTCTAAGATCATGAGGAAGAATCATAAAGAGGAACCAAGACTCAGAAGGAGAACTAGAACTTGAGTGGAATTACAGTAGAATAGTGGTTTTCAAGTGCTGTCGCCTCCCAGCAAGGAGGGCCTGGTTCCCCAGCCGGGTGACCGGGGTCCTCTCTGTGTGGAGTTTACATGTTCTCCCCGTGTCTGCGTGGGTTTCCTCCGGGTTCTCCGGTTTCCTCCCAGTCCAAAGACGTGCAGTCCGGCCAATTGGACGTGCTAAATTGCCCCTAGGTGTGAGTGTGTGAGTGACTGTCTGTGTCTGTGTGTCTGCCCTGTGATGGACTGGCGACCTGTCCAGGGTGTGTCCTGCCTTCCGCCCGAAGACTGCTGGGATAGGCTCCAGCTCCCCCCCACGACCCTGACGGAGAAGCGGCTTAGAAAATGGATGGGATGGATGGATGGATAGTGGTTTTCAACCTGGGACTCATGGCCCCCCAGTGGGCCATAGTGGTACTGCTAGGGGGCCTTGGCCTTTTTTAAACTGCAGTCTTGTTTAACAAATACAGACTTTTAACCAAATGCTATTTTAAATATAACTATCTGCAAAAAAAGAACATCATATTCAGTTCTACCTCATTTATTAGTCTGTCAAAATGCTGGACCACAGACAACAGTGAGTGAAACAGCAGGTAGAAAAAGCAGGAAACCTGAGCATGAACTGAAATGAAGAAAAATACAGCAGTCAGTGCCAAGACTTATCACACCATGACAAAAACAAGTAAACAAACAAACAGGCTGAATGTCATCAGACATGGGTCTCCTTAACCCCTCACAAAACAGGCAATTGATGACACTGAGTGGGCTTCTTTCTGATCTGGAAAAGCAAACGGGGTGCTGAGAGTTTCACCGCCTCATTCAGGAGCTAGAACTTTAGGAGAGCTTTCTAACACAGCTCGGATGTTTGTACTCAGCGTGAGCTCTGTTTGAACTGATCTCGGAGATGCTAACACCAACTGAGAGAAAGCAGAGGACAAAATATCAAACATTCAAAAAACTATTCAAAAAATTGCATTTGGTGTACAGGATGTCATTAACTATCCATGTGATTGAACTGATTTACTGTTGCCCGAAAAAATCCTGCATGAATAAACTCATCGCTTTATCATGTCAGGGAACAGAAAATGAGTAACTGCTGCTCAGATCTTTGGTCAGAGATCTTTTTCAAATTGCTGTCAATTGGAGGCATCTAAACCTAAGGAACTGAGCCAGATCTCCATTCACAACTTTCATTTCTCCAGCCTGTCATCTGCCCAACTATCTACTTGGTATCTGCCCAACAACATCTGCTAACTCATTAGGTGAGCTAGAAAATATTAGGTTATTTATTAGTGTTTATTGTGTTTGACAGGATACTTTGAATCATTCATTTATTTTCTAAGCCGCCTATCTGTGTGGGTCACGGGGAGGTGCTGAGCCTATCCCAGCAGTCACTGGGCACAAGGCAGGAAACACCCTGGACAGGCCACTAGTCCATCACAGGGAAGACAGACAGACACATACATACACCTTGGGGAAATTTAGTGTCTCCAGATGGCTTGACTGCATGTCTTTGGACTGTGGGAGGAAGGTAGAGCACCCAGAGGAAACCCATGCAGATACTGGGAGAACATACAGATTCCACACAGAAAGGACCATGGTCACCAGGCCGGGGAACTGAACCCAGGGAATGGCATTACAGTACAAAGGAGCACAGACGTTTCCCTTTAGTACTTGTTGCTGTGAAGTGAGTCACTATGCTTATTTTCTGCCCAGGCCAGGTTGATTTGAATAAACTTGTCAGTTAAATCTTTTGAGCATTTGTGGTCAGTCAGAAAAGGTTATGAACCTCTGCTGTAGAAAATAATTGCATTACAGTAGAAAGAAGCACAGAAGTTGGCTTTAATCCAGCAGTGAGATCAAGCAGTATAGTTTGACACTCTCTAACTACCACAGTCATTTAATATTGGAAAATTTTCTTCTCAGCATGCTGTCGCAGTCCAACATTTCCAGCTTATTGCTTCTTACTGTTTTATATGACTGTTAGCAGGTCCATTAGAAATAGGTAGAATACAAAATCCTACAAAATGGCCTTGGAAATGTCTTAAATTATTCAGCTGTGCTCTAACTACCTGAGCTGATTTACTGCATTGTAATTATCTGAACAATCACATAAATTTGTAAATATGCTGGAATATCCTATTACACAGTCAGCCCCATAATTATTGGCACCCCTGGTGAAGATTGGTGAAAGAAAAGTTATGAAAAAATGTCTTAATGGTTAATTAGTTCAATCCCACATAGAAAATAAGCGGCAATTCAGTACAAGTCAGATATTTTTCAGGAAATATTTCTGATGAGATTAGATATAAAACACAATGCCCATACAGCAAAGACAGAGTCAAAGGAAAATAAGTAAAAAAAAACAAAAAAACAGGTGTTTGCAAAACTAGAGCCCAAAATTGATTAAAAGCTACAGAGAAAATGTGGGTCCTAACAACCACCTGGAACCAAATAGACACCAAAACTGCCCCATCAGATAAACAGCACTTAAAGCCTTCATCTTTGAGAGAGAGGAGAAAATCAAGCTGCTTCAGATCTGAAAACATCCACAGGTGTTTCTGTCCATCCTTCCACTGTGAGAGACGACTCTGGGTCTGTTCTGTATTACAAGTACACCACTGCGTAACCAGACATATGCCCCCATTTTTGGGGGAAATTTGTAAAACATAGTGTAGATTTGTACTAACTTGTAGTGGCGAGCCAATAAATCAACTAACTTTTATAAACAAAGTACAGTACTACATATATAATTGATTCCATTAAGTTTAACGCGTTTATTTTCAGTGCACATGCATGTAAACCACTCTTAGCCCCAAGAGAAAGAAACAAATTGAAATATACAGAATAGAGGTCTGCGCTCTTGTGGATTCCCGTGGGACCAGCAGAACCTGACACAATTTGTGGTGAAAAACTAGGTTTCAGTGTTGTGCACAGGAGTGGGCAGGAAACCAGCCTGCTGCAGGTGGGAGCAGGCCAAATCATGCAAGAAGAGAAATCCCTCAAATTAATGGATAGCCTAGATGAAGTATAAGGATCATTAAATCATATATATATATTTTAAAATGAATGAAGTCATTCTAAAGATTACAACCGATTACAAACAATACGCAAATTCTCAAAGCTTACAGAGACAGCAGAGCCTTCATTCGGCCACAGCTGCCCAGCAAAGCACCGAAAATAATCGCTCTGTGGTTTAATTCCTGCTTGGTGTTTACTGGGAATAAATGCTGTTTTAGTTACTTCACAGTGAGCCTGATGACCATGACTGCCATGTTATTTCAGCAGAGATAATGCATTTGTGAATAGACTGTGCCAGATTTTGGATGTCAGTTTGCTCTGATGCAACTGTGTGGGTGGGATCGGGGCAGTGTTTCGGCTGCAGGCAGGGGCGTGACAAATGAGTACAAATTTTCTGTGGGAGCGGGTGGGAGCAGGGTCAAAATCTGCAGGAGGGGGACGGAAGCAGTCCCGCACAGACCTCTAATACAGAATCTTCACAGTTTTCATCAGGTCTGGTTCTGCGTGAAGGAATGGGAACGAGAGAGAGAGAGAGAGAGAGAGAGAGAGAGAGAGAATCTTGCATGGCTAATTAAGACATGCTAATTCTGCTTTCTCCTGAGTGCTAAAGTTGTCTGGAATCAGACAGCAGCTCCTGTCAACACCTAAAGGAAAAAAAAAACATGGCAGACGTTAGTAATGGCAGAGTGGGATTTAATAATGAGAAATATATTCCTAATCTCTCTCTCTCTCTCTCTCTCTCTCTCTCTCTCTCTCTCTCTCTCTCGCTCAGTCTCGCTCGCTCGCTCTCTCTCTCTCTCTCTCTCTCTCTCTGCCTCCAGATTTAGAGAAGTTTACAGTTGCCATCTGTCAGTGATTTATAATTATACTCTTATTCAAAGTATATATCATTATTTTCAAGACATTAACATTCATTTGTAGGAAGAATTCTGCCAAAATAAAAGAAAAAATAAACCGGATTGCTCTCTCCTCTGAAGTGAACTGCACAGCCGTGCTCTTTGAGCCTTATTTGCTTTGGCATGTTTTGGCTTGTTGTGACATGTAACAGCTAGTTAGGTTAACTTGCTAAGCTAGCGTTAGCTAGCTAGCTAACGTTAAAGAGAAACGTTATCTAAACGTCTAGATACCCATAGCAGTTGTTAATGTCTAACCTTGGTAAAACTTTAGTTACTTTCTTGGTAATTTAGACTGTGTTTAAACTTGTATTTCCCCTGTCCACTTTTAGTTTGAGTAAGTTTGATATTCCTGCACTGACAACAGAAAATGCAAATAATAGGCTAAAGCAGAGGCTAAACGTTAATTCTTTTTGCAATGTGTTCCTTTAAAATTGCCTAATGTTGATGTAGTTACTGAAATATGAACCAAATAGACACCAAAACTGCCCCATCAGATAAACAGCACTTAAAGCCTTCATCTGTGAGAGAGAGGAGAAAATCAAGCTGCTTCAGATCTGAAAACATCCACAGGTGTTTCTGTCCATCCTTCCACTGTGAGAGACGACTCTGGGTCTGTTCTGTATTACAAGTACACCACTGCGTAACCAGACATATGCCCCCATTTTTGGGGGAAATTTGTAAAACATAGTGTAGATTTGTACTAACTTGTAGTGGCGAGCCAATAAATCAACTAACTTTTATAAACAAAGTACAGTACTACATATATAATTGATTCCATTAAGTTTAACGCGTTTATTTTCAGTGCACATGCATGTAAACCACTCTTAGCCCCAAGAGAAAGAAACAAATTGAAATATACAGAATAGAGGTCTGCGCTCTTGTGGATTCCCGTGGGACCAGCAGAACCTGACACAATTTGTGGTGAAAAACTAGGTTTCAGTGTTGTGCACAGGAGTGGGCAGGAAACCAGCCTGCTGCAGGTGGGAGCAGGCCAAATCATGCAAGAAGAGAAATCCCTCAAATTAATGGATAGCCTAGATGAAGTATAAGGATCATTAAATCATATATATATATATATATATATATATATATATATATATATATATATATATACATATATATATATATATGTATATGTATAGCATATATACAATTAAAATGAATGAAGTCATTCTAAAGATTACAACCGATTACAAACAACACGCAAATTCTCAAAGCTTACAGAGACAGCAGAGCCTTCATTCGGCCACAGCTGCCCAGCAAAGCACCGAAAATAATCGCTCTCTGGTTTAATTCCTGCTTGGTGTTTACTGGGAATAAATGCTGTTTTAGTTACTTCACAGTGAGCCTGATGACCATGACTGCCATGTTATTTCAGCAGAGATAATGCATTTGTGAATAGACTGTGTCAGATTTTGGATGTCAGTTTGCTCTGATGCAACTGTGTGGGTGGGATCGGGGCAGTGTTTCGGCTGCAGGCAGGGGCGTGACAAATGAGTACAAATTTTCTGTGGGAGCGGGTGGGAGCAGGATCAAAATCTGCAGGAGGGGGACGGAAGCAGTCCCGCACAGACCTCTAATACAGAATCTTCACAGTTTTCATCAGGTCTGGTTCTGCGTGAAGGAATGGGAACGAGAGAGAGAGAGAGAGAGAGAGAGAGAGAGAGAGAGAATCTTGCATGGCTAATTAAGACATGCTAATTCTGCTTTCTCCTGAGTGCTAAAGTTGTCTGGAATCAGACAGCAGCTCCTGTCAACACCTAAAGGAAAAAAAAAACATGGCAGACGTTAGTAATGGCAGAGTGGGATTTAATAATGAGAAATATATTCCTAATCTCTCTCTCTCTCTCTCTCTCTCTCTCTCTCTCTCTCTCTCTCTCTCTCTCTCGCTCAGTCTCGCTCGCTCGCTCTCTCTCTCTCTCTCTCTCTCTCTGCCTCCAGATTTAGAGAAGTTTACAGTTGCCATCTGTCAGTGATTTATAATTATACTCTTATTCAAAGTATATATCATTATTTTCAAGACATTAACATTCATTTGTAGGAAGAATTCTGCCAAAATAAAAGAAAAAATAAACCGGATTGCTCTCTCCTCTGAAGTGAACTGCACAGCCGTGCTCTTTGAGCCTTATTTGCTTTGGCATGTTTTGTTCCCCGAGACTTTTAAACAGAGCGTCTGATTTCTCAGTGGGGTTGTAGCAGTAATTAGAGGGGTTCTGGGGCATTTCTCTTCTGCTTTGTATCCCTCTGTTCTTCAAAGTCTCTCCTTTTTTTGTGAAGGCACTTACATCTGTGTACTAATTAAAAAGATGACTGTTAAACACTGGAGAATGGTGTTGTAAGGAATTAGGCTGCAGGCAAATACACATGCATGTTAACCTGAGAGACTCCAGCACGTGGCGTTGTTAAAGTGTAATAGAGAATATTAGTTTTTTAACACCGCTAAGTTCTGTGATGTCACAAAAACAATTAATTTACAGACATCCACCTACAGATCATGGAGGTTGTGTTGTAATTCTGTAGTCGGCATCATCTCTATAGTACAGACTGTAGTGGAATGAAATTAGGCTGAACTGTCAAACATCGATGCATTAAGCTTAAACTGTACCCCTGTCTTCATGGCCATGCGGTGAATAGTTAGACCTCCCTGTTTTGAAGTAAATGTGCCCCAGAGTCTGAAGGTAGGGTGACAATTAAGCTGAATTATTAAGAATGGTCACAACTGAAACACAAATCTTAAGGAATTAAGTTCACTTTTTAGGTTTTTAAAAGAAAATATGATGATTTTGTGCGTGTACAGCTGTTTAAAGCCATGTTTGCTGGTGCTAGTGGTCTTCATTTTCCTCACTGTGGCTGCTCTTCTCATGCTTGGAATTGAGTATTTTTTTAAATGTTTTAATTGTAGTTCGTTTTTGAGGTAAATAAAACTCGTAGTTTGTCCGTTTACTTTGCCTGTAACTTGGCTTGTCGTGACATGTAACAGCTAGTTAGGTTAACTTGCTAAGCTAGCATTAGCTAGCTAGCTAACGTTAAAGAGAAACGTTATCTAAACGTCTAGATACCCATAGCAGTTGTTAATGTCTAACCTTGGTAAAACTTTAGTTACTTTCTTGGTAATTTAGACTGTGTTTAAACTTGTATTTCCCCTGTCCACTTTTAGTTTGAGTAAGTTTGATACTCCTGCACTGACAACAGAAAATGCAAATAATAGGCTAAAGCAGAGGCTAAACGTTAATTCTTTTTGCAATGTGTTCCTTTAAAATTGCCTAATGTTGATGTAGTTACTGAAATATTTGTTTTATTATCACATTGCATGCTTAAGGATTTAATGATAAGAGCAGATGCGTTGATGTAAATGCAATTCATTGGTGCTTTTGAAAATTTTTTTAATCATTACAAACAAAATCCTGATTCTTTGGTATTGACTACTGTAAACACATTGATACATTTGTTGCATTGTCAAAGACATTTGTATTTTTGTGTGCATGAACAGGAGGATGCACTAAAGACGAATGTGTGTCCAGCCCGTAAAAGATAACTGCATAGGTAAGTCTAATGAGTATTAATTAAGTGCTAATTTTGTAAGAAGATGCACTCTGTCCAACAATAGAGCTTAGAGAAATACAACAGTTCAATTTGACCTGTACTCTTTTCTGAAACAAGTTTAGACAGTACAGAATCCATAAAACCCATGTTTAGAAAATGTGGAAATTTTAGAAGTATAGAGCTCCAAGTTTTAGCTTTTTGTCCGTTGCCTGGTTGTCATTTTGTCAGTTTGTTTATACTGGCAGGTATGGAGTGGAAATGCAGGTTATGGTGCCTTCTCTGATACTCGTGGCAAGTTACTTGGTCATTATCGTTTGCATAATTTGTACTAATTCTAAATGCAGATTGTAATGTGTTGTAAAAACAACAAATTATACAATTGAACATTAATTTGTATTCCTATTGCTGATTGTTTAAGTTTGTGCAGAATTTCACAGGATCACAAATATCAACTTGCGAAGCAAGTTCTAAGAAGAATTGGACAAGCATACACCAAGACTTGGCTGTCTACCGGCAGAAGGCTGCACGTACTGGCAAGACTGCTGAAGCTCTGAGGAGCATATTTAGTGCTTATGATCTTCTGGTAAGAGACCACATTTGGTATTAATTTTAATGAAGATATTGCACAAAAGTTTCTGCTTTGCTGTGTTTTTCCTCTGCTTCTCTGTTTTTTCCTCTGCTTCCCATGTTTCTTCCTATCCTGCATCTCCTGCTGCTTCTGTTGTTTTACTCTTCTCCATCTGCTTCTTCTCATTCCCTCATCTAAACCACATGTAAACCACAATGTTAACCACAGGCGTACTGTTGCACTTTGAGCCCTCCCTGTGTTCCTTCGTGAAAATGACTCTGCTTTTTTCAGGACTTGGAACGTAAGTTATTAAATATGTACAGGATGATATTAACAAACATTGCAGGACACCCTTTTATTTTATAAACGCAATGGAATGACATATCTGAATACCCCAGCAAGTAATGGCTCTAGGAAGCAACCATATTTTGTTCCTGAAATAAAAGCGTGTCCTTCGTGCCCAAAGACTTAAAGTACAAGGAGTAATTTTTTCCCTCACAACAGTATAATTGCTCAGTTTTAGTCTCAGGACTCTGTGCCACTACTTAACCAACAATTTTTATTTATTTATTTATTTATTTATTTTTATCTATAACCCTCTTGTTCCACATTTGAAGACATTAGTTCTGCTTTGGAAAGAAAGCACAAGTTGGAAGAAAGAAAAGACGAAAGAAAAAAATGGAATTATTTTTGTATGTGTGTTTACTATTTGTTTGTTTATTTAATTTCTTTTCCAGGCTGAGAAAGAGAGTGAACCGGACATTGCAGACTTGGCAGTTGGTCTTCTCAGCATGGTGAATGAAGACCAGAGTTCCCGTGTTCATATTAGCCCGGCAAGGTTTGCCGTTGTGCTGGAAGGTGACATTGTCCTGAATGACCTTTCGTATTTGGCTGATGCTTTTCTCATGTTAGTTGATTTCATGTATGCGTTAAACATCGGCTATCCAAAAGAACTGACCCACACCTTCAGCTTCATTCAGAAAGTCCTCATGGGCTTGGATGACTTTATCATCAAATCAAATCAAATTTATTTGTATAGCGCTTTTTACAACGGATGTTGTCACAAAGCAGCTTTACAGAATTTCAGAAAGGACAAAGTTTCAACAGTACTGTAAGAATGTACAGAATGTACAGAAACCCCCCAGTGGGCAAGCTGGGGGCAACAGTGGCAAGGAAAAACTCCCTCAGAACTGAGGAAGAAACCTTGGGAGGAACCAGGCTCACCAGGGGGGACCCATCCTCCTCTGGTCAAACTACCTACAAGTGATTTTACTACTAATATTAACAGCAGTAATATTGGTATTAGGAATAGCTAGCAGTCTATGAGAACATCAGCGTAGGGTGGGCAGCTCATCCAAGGTAGTTGGTGGTAGCTGGGGCGTGGGCAGCTGGTCTGAAGTGGGTAGCAGGAGGGCTCGGCAGTCAGTCGTCCTTCAGTGTCCAGCCGGACATGTGGGCAGTTGTCCATCCATCCATCCATTTTCTAAGCCGCTTCTCCGTCAGGGTCGCGGGGGGGAGCTGGAGCCTATCCCAGCAGTCTTCGGGCGGAAGGCAGGATACACCCTGGACAGGTCGCCAGTCCATCGCAGGGCAGACACACAGACACAGACAGTCATTCACACACTCACACCTAGGGACAACTTAGCACACCCAATTGGCCTGACTGCATGTCTTTGGACTGTGGGAGGAAACCGGAGAACCCGGAGGAAACCCACGCAGACACGGGGAGAACATGCAAACTCCACACAGAGAGGACCCTGGCCGCCCGGCCGGGGAATTGAACCCAGGCCCTCCTTGCTGTGAGGCGACAGCGCTACCCACCACGCCACCGTGCCGCCCTATGTGGGCAGTTGTATACTCGGAAAAAAAAAGCAGGTAAATGGAATTAGTTTTGTTCTATCTGTTTGCAGGACGACAGCACCAGCGTCTCAGTTTACTATAATTCCCTGTGTCCATGGACCCCTGGATCTGCTGCCTTTATCTAAGGGGGAACATTACCTACCAAAAGCTAAACTGAACAAGTGTGTTTTCAGCCTAGTCTTAAAGATTGAGACTTTAAACCACTAGAACCCAGGCTGCTAAATCTAAAAAATGATCTGGGGAGGGTGTAACTGGCAAATGATTCAAACCCTCTTGATGGGACCTTTGTAGGTCCTGCATGTTGTAAATGTCTGTTGATTCATCACCTTTCTGTGCTCCTGTTTGTTAAACCTGCTGTTGTGGTAAGTTTGTTTTTATTTTTGCTGGATTATTGTCCCAGAAATTGTTGTGTTGGAGATTCACAAATATGTTCAGAAAATGAGCCAGTTTGTGCTGTTTAAAGTGTTTTTATTTATTTATTTATTTATTTATTGTGTTGTTGCAATGGTACAGGCCATTGGACACAGAACTGTTACTGCACCAGTGCATGTTTACTAAGGGCTTACCCAAACAGGCTTAAAATATTTTTGTTTAATACTTTTTCTTTATTTTATTTTGTTTCATGGAAATACTTTTTTTCCCTTTCATGTACTCCGAGCATCCCTATTAATACAGGGCTAGGCCTGTCGTGATTACTATATTTTAGTGGACAATATACTGCCCCAAAGATTATTGCAATAGTTGATAGTCATTTTAAGGCTAATTTATGCGAGGGAAAATATAATAGCATGATAATGCAATTAAACTCTTTTTAAAGAGCAAGTACTTTTAATAATGACTAATATTAAGAAATTAGGAGTGGAATATAAATGAATAAATAAATCTAATTATACACAAGTAAAGCAAATAAAATAAGACCAAATAAAGGTGACATCCTGGCTCATTCTCATGTGCTCTATTCATTAAACCTAATGGGCAATATTGAAGCCTGCAAAAACTGAGGTCATGCAGATTTTATTTATTTATTTATTTATTTGTACCATTAGTCAATAATGTGATTATTGTGACAAGCTTATACAAAGCCATACATTTTATTTATTTATTTTTGTTTAAAGTGTTTACAGTTTGTGCTTAAATGTGTTTTAACTTCAGCGAGAAGTTTTATTGCACCTCAGCAGGTGTTTTATATATTTGTTGAAATGACTGTTGTTTATGGGGTATTGTGTACATGTAAATAAATGTAAATAAAAAGCCCTGCGAGGGACTGGCGACCTGTCCGGGGTGTATCCTGCCTTCCGCCCAATGACCGCTGGGATAGGCTCCAGCACCCTCCCCTGACGGAGAAGCGGCTGAGAAGATGGATGGATGGATGTGTAAAAATACCCAGTAGCGTGCATTTGTTAAAATAAAAAGTTAATTTGAGCAGATTCAGGTTTCCTCATTTTATATTTATTTTTTTTATTTTGAGTTAAGTTTACTCAATTACTTTGTGGTAATTAGTTTCCTCAAATATTTTAAGTTAGGTATTAGACATATATGAGTATTCGCTAGTTGAAATGTTTGAGTAAATTAAGAGTCTGTCCGATATTATATTTTTAATTTAAACTTAATACAACTTTGAGTATTCCAAATGAATAAAATATATATGTTTTGAGTTCATTAAAAGTAACTTAGTATAGTTAAGAAAACATTTTAACATTAAGTAGAATGTATATACAGTATATACAGTTATTAAAATACAGTTATTTTAAGTAAAGTTACACTGAATTTAAATAGTTCTAAAAATGTAATAATATTGAGTAAAAGCTAATCAGTTTTATGAAGTTCAGTGCACATAAAGACTTTATATTCTTTGCACTTGAAACATAGACTTTGTCTATTTAAATAGTTTGTGGTAAACTTAACTTTTGTGGTTAACTGAACTTATTCGGGTTTACAGTGTAGTGACAAAATGTAAAGTTAAATCATTTATTAGAATAAAATCAACATAATAAGGTAAAGAGTCTCTGAAAGCAAAAGGATTTTAGTCCTTTCTTGGACAAAAAGTGTCCAAGACACTTAAAAGTCTGAACAGAACAGAATTGGAATTCGGGAATTCTGATATACACCAATATATGGACAAATATATGACAAATATTTAGGCAATTAAACACGAGAGGGAGTGTGTTATTGTGAATTATACAACAGTTACTTCTGGCCATGCAAGCCGATTGGTTGAGTGGTGTTCTAACTGTGTAGGAGATGCTCAAGCCATTTGAACATAATTACTTCTTACTTTGCCACAAACAGAAAACGGACACTTAAGATCACATTTGACTGACAGCCGATTTGGTCCGACACTGAAGACGAGACGACACTAAATTCCCAAACTGTCAGTCGGTCTGTGTGGAGCTGGAGAACGAACTGCTGGCTGTGCAGCGAGTGGGTGGAGCTCATTACTTTGACGTAGCTACAAGCTGCTTGTTAAGGAACTATAATTTGGAGGAAGGAATTGAACATTAAAACATATTAAACGCTGCGTTCACAGCCAGTTTATTCATTTCTTACTGTATTTATTTAACTGTTGTATAAAGCAGTAGAACACTCGTCATCTCTGTAACATCACTGTGATGTTATTTGTGTTATTTCACGATAAAACACTCCCTCTTGTGTTCCATTGCTTAAATCATTGTGTTATATGGTAACACACAACCTTGAGGGGTCTGGTGAACCCACCACATTATTTGTTTATTAAATCAGTACAACCATAACAATGTATATACAAATACCAGATGTTTAAAATATCACAAGTGATCAGCGTAGTGTTCTCCTTTAGCAGCTGTAGCCAGTCAGCAGCCTGTCCATGTTGTCCACCCTCCCACACACAGTGTGAAGAGTGTGAAGAACAGTGTGAAGGCACTGAAAATGTATTGTTCTTTAAATAAATTAAGCAAAAACCAAGGAATTTGAGGTTGAATAATAATAAATCACATCATTTTTTCTTTTGGCAAACATTGAAAATGGGTCCCACAGACCCCAACACCACACAAGGGTTCATGTGCCATGGACATGAATGAGAAGCCTAAATTAACATAATGTGGCTAAGGTCTTCCCTTTCCAGCCTACCCTGCTGAAAAACCCCTTAGAAATGATTAAAGGTTTCTGTTGGTTCCTGATGGTTTTGTAATGTATTTTGGCTTTTTAATGGGTTGATATCACAGTGTAAATACTTTAATACTTTACACAAAGTTCCTAATTTGGGCGTGACACTGACTGCATTGATAATGATAGACGCCCCACCCATTATCACTGAAGTTACACATAGTCTTTATATGTGGAACGCAATACTGGACATCCAATCAGAACAGAGCTCATTTACATATCCATAAACAGCCTGTTTAAATCTGAGATATAAAGAAGTGGTGAAACTTGTCATGTTAAAATGAATTAGCGCCATTTTAGTATATAAACCCAGTTTCCCAGCCATAATCCTGGAGTACCACATCACATTACTCCTTCTCCAACATGCCCACTTCAGCTCAGGAAAGACTTGTTAATTGGCTGATTAGTTAAATCAGGTGTGACAGAGCAGAGAAATCACTAAAATTACACTCACACTAGGACTGCTTCATGACACCACACACATATTATAGGTGGGCAAAGAATGAAATGCGAAAAGGTGTAGCATATGGCACATTTGAAGGAAGACAAAAAGTAAATGACATTCTCTAAATCTGCTGACCCGCTTTTATTTTATTTACTCCGTCTTTTTTCCTCCTGCTTACCACGTCTGACCCATCATGTCTGTTCAGCTTCCTCCTTAGGGAAGCTCAGTCTACTCTTTTTTGGCCTCAATCCCCCTTTCCTCACACACACAGCCTGAAACACTGTCTGAGGGGCCTTCAAAAGTTCCGGGGAAACTGTTTGTCTTTAATGTGACCCCCTTTGGTGTTATGAATATATTTACACCCTGATCTGTCATTGTTGAAAACTTTTTTTGCTTTAGCCACTTTAATAGAAGCGCCTACCTTGCACTGGCCACTTTATTAGAAACCTACCCTCTACATCCACTCACTGGCCACTTTATTAGAAACACCAACCCTCTACATCCACTCACTGGCCACTTTATTAGAAACACCTACCCTGTACCTCCACTTACTGGACACTTTATTAGAAACACCTACCTTGCACTTCCATTCAATGGCCACTTTATTAGAAGCACCTACCCTGAACATCCACTCACTGGCCACTTTATTAGAAACACCAACCCTGTACCTCCACTTACTGGCCACTTTAATAGAAACACCTACCCTGCACATCCACTCACTGGCCACTTTATTAGAAACACCTACCCTGTACCTCTACTCACTGGCCACTTTATTAGAAACATCCACCCTGTACCTCCACTTACTGGCCACTTTATTAGAAACACCTACCTTGCACTTCCACTCACTGGCCACTTTATTAGAAACACCTACCCTGTACTTCTATTAACTGGCCACTTTATCAGAAACACCTACCTTGTACTCACTAAAATACCACTTTATTAGGAACTAATTAAATCCACTATGACAGGTATAGTGTGGGAGTGTGGGAGTGTGGAGGTTAGAGTAGGGACTCTGAGGTTGCTGGTGTAATATTGAATGTGGTCAGTTCATATGCACCACAGGTTGGTTGTCAGTTAGAGGAGAAAGAGGAATTTTGGAGTAAGATGGATGAAGTGGTAGATAGTGTCCCTAGAGAGGAGAGATTAGTGATTGGTGCAGACTTCAATGGACATGTTGGTGAAGGGAACACAGGAGATGAAGAGGTGCTGGGTATGTATGGTGTGAAAGAGAGAAATGCGGAAGGTCAGATGGTTGTAGATTTTGCAAAGAGAATGGAAATGGCTGTGTTGAACACGTATTTTCAGAAGAGGGAAGAACACAGGGTGACATACAAGAGTGGAGGGAGGTGCACACAGGTGGATATCCTTAGCAGGAGATGCCACCTAAAGGAGATTGGAGATTGTAAAGTGGTACCAGGGGAAAGTGTAGCAAGGCAGCATAGGGTGGTTGTCTGTAGAATGAGATTAAAAACAAAGAAGAGGAAGAGAGTGAAGACAGAGCCAAAGATTAGATGGTGGAAGCTGAAGGAGGAGGATGGTTGCAGGCAGTTCAGGGAAAAAATTGCAACAGGCTCTTGGGGGCAGTGAGGAGCTACCTGAGGACTGGGAAACTACAGCTAAGGTGGTGAGAGAAACTGGCAAGAATGTGTTGGGTGTTTCGTCTGGTCAGAGGAAAGAAGACAAGGAAAGTTGGTGGTGGAATGAGGAAGTCCTCCACTTACTGCCCACTTTATTAGAATATCTACACTCTACTTCCACTCACTGGCCACCTTATTAGAAACACCAACCCTGTACATCCATTCACTGGCCACTTTATTAGAAACACCAACCCTGTACCTCCACTTACTGGCCACTTTATTAGAAACACCTACCATGCACTTCCATTCACTGGCAACTTTATTAGAAGCACCTACCCTGAACATCCACTCACTAGAAACACCTTAAAGCTCTACATTATAGATGTACAGTTACAAACTGTAGTCCATCTGCTGTTGTACAGCTTATGGGCCTCCAATTTCCCTGTAATCAGTGGTCAGACCACAGGACTGCCATCCAAATAGTAATCTCAGCACAGCAGTGACTCTGACCTGATAGCGTGTGTGGTGCTGGTTGGAGTGCATTAGGCACAGAGGTGTTGCTCTGTCTCATACACTGAGTGTATGAGTTTATCAGATACAGAGGTGTCGCTGCTAACTGGTATAATTGCTCCAATGTACAGGACTGTCACTGACAATTCCCTCTAATTCCTTGTGCTCTTTGTTCATGTAAGTGTTGTGAGGCTCTTCTCCTTCATTTAGTCTCAGCTTGTTTTCCTCTCTAGTTGGTGAATGTTATGATTTTTTTGGTAGTGACTAAATTGAATGTTAAAAGAGTTAATCTGAATAGAATGGAATGGGAATTCTGGAATTCTGATATATGCCAATATATGGACAAATATATGACAAATATTTCATATATAAAATACATTTAAATTATTTAAATATATAAAAGGTCCCACTTTATATTGAATAACATTGCAACAACACTGTAACTACTGATGATTTAGACAATGTTATAGATGGATTACAGAAGTAAAGCCTATGTAATTACAGATGTGTATCAACTTCAGTTTTGCCTCATGTAAATGCACAAGTGTATCTTCTACACAGGAACATTCCTGTAGTGCAGTATTGAAGTTATGCTTTAAAATAAGTGGACGGTTCCTGTGTGGTTGTTATGTAGTTACTGTGTAATAATGCAGTGGTAATACAGACGTTGCTATAACACGTTTAATTAATGTCATTAAAGTTGCATTTTAAGATAAGAGGACATCTGTTCTGTCACACATACATACAGAATGGTTTACAGCTTAAACTGGTTACAGTGTCACAGCACTAGCAGCATAAATTCCAGCTAAATGTTAGGAAAGCTGGCAGATACAGTGTAAGTAATGTCTTAATTTATTACATACTGACTTTTACTGCTGGAAAACCTCTGAAAAAAAACTGCTGTTCCAGTCTGATTTAAAATATATAATAATAATAATAATAATAATAATAATAATAATAATAATTCTTTACCCTTCTGTAATTACATGAGAATAGGCTTACAACTATTAAGATATACTTATGTAATTACATGAGGTTAAACTGAAGTTGATTCAATTACATAAGGTGTATGTAATTCCATAAGATGCACTTCTGTAATCCAGCTGTATTATTGGTAGGTACACTGTTATGACAAATGTTGTTCACATGTAAGACACAGTTATTAGAGACACAATATAAAGTGGGACTAAAACTTCTGAAAAAAAAAAACCCCTGCTATTTCAGTCTGACTACAAATGTATTTACAATAATGTTATTACCCTTGTGGAATTTCATGAGAATAGTCTGATACAACTATTAAGATGCACTTGTGTATGAGGCAAAACTGAAGTTGATATATTAGTTGATAATATGGTGTATTATTATGTATAATTACATAAGGTATACTTCTGTAATCCATCAGTAGCAGTGACTAAATCATTAGTAGTTACACTGTTGTTACATGTAACTACACAGTTCTTAGCGACACTTAATATAAAGTGGGATCTAAATTAATGCATTATGATACCCATCATGATGTGTTGCCAATATTTTATGACTAAAACTGAGTACATTGCCAGACAATGTGTAATTCAAGTGGAAATGATCTTTTCTCAGCGTACAGTATCATGCTGTACTGAACATCAGCTGTCCAGCTCACCTTTTTTGCTTGTGCATGAATAAAGCCCACTGAATCGATAAATGCCAAGGAGTATTTAGAAGAGCGAGAGAGAGAGAGAGAGAGAGAGAGAGAGAAAGAGAGAGAGCTGTGCATTAGGCCGTTTTACCCGTCTCCTCTTGCCCCGTCAGGCTGACTCACGCTGGGTCCTCAGCCCCACATCAGATAAATTATTGAATGGCTGAGTTCACTATGGCAGGCAGAGGGAGCGTTGTTTAGCGCATGAATGAGCGTGAGTGGCAGCGTGTCGGAGTGCTCAGTGCATTTCCAGCAGCTATGCACAGGGGGCACCAGCGGCCAGGGAATGGAAAAAAAGCTTTAATTTGACTGATCCAAAAACAACATGATGCAAGAGGAGCTCAGCTAAACACAAAGAGCTGGAGGATGAAGCCGAGCACCGAAGAACGTTCAGCTCAGTGTTGAACGCACTGAAGAGATGAAGAAATGAGAGAAAGAGAAGGTGCGCTGTCTCTTGATCAGACCTAATAAATGGTGAATGACCCCTTGATACCTGTCAGCAGCCTTCGAATTGAGACAAATTGACGGCTAATGAGCCAGTCTGATAGTTGGAAATCAAACTTTCATCACTCAGGAGAACTCGCAGTGTAAATGTGCTCTGAGTTGCCAGTCGGTTAGATACACCTGCAGTATTAATGCATTATACAGGTGCACAGCTACCGGAGGGGAACCCCTAGGGCCTACTGGAACTTCAGAGAAGGTCTGATGATTTCAGGGAACTAAAAAAAATGCACGTTTGTACTTATTAGTTCATTTACATTCAATAGAATCATGCTTGCATTTAAGCTTAGCAAACATTACAGTACTGCTCATTTCACAACTAAACTAAAAAAATCTGAGCCCAGAAGTTAAAACTAATGTGTTTCAATTATGTTAATTTTCCATTCAATTTAAATACATAGATCCAATGTGAAAAATGATATTATTTATGTTTCTCCATCTTGTTTAATAAACCTGAATGAATTAAATGACATTTTAATTACAAGTGCTTGTAGGATTTATGGAACTCTTTTACATTTATGTATTCCTAAAGAGTTAATATTACCTTCTGTATCATAGCACAATTACTTAGACTGTGTAAATGTATTAAATGACAAAACATGCTAAATTCAAATGTCGTACAAACTGTATTAAACAGTATCGAGTCACATTCCAAGATACAGGTAAACTTTTAAGTCTAATGGGAAAGAAACAAACACAGCTGTGATCAAATTCCCTGCTTTAGGATTTCTATTCACTCGCAACTGAACTACTAATTAAAGCAGATGTTTATGTGCTTCATTCCTGCTGAGGTGCAACTCTCATGCTAATCATCATGCCAGTTAGCCAGCTAACGCTATCAGTCACTTTGTGCTATGCTAACATGTCAGTTACAAAAAACCATGAGCTGTTGATTTGATTACTAATGGAATACGACTTTATATACAGCTATACAGTAAATCACTGTAAATCATTCTTTATTTAATCTACCTTTTGTACCTGTTACCATGACAGCAGGCCTAGCAAGGATGCTAGCTGGCTAGTTTGCTGGGGTTGTCTAGATTATCCCTCAAAATAAGCAAAATGAAACATCAATATTTGGTCAAAAACACTAAAAACACAAATTAAGTTAATGAGTATCACTGTTTCATTGCAGTTGTACTGAATAACAAAGAATGGCGGAGATTGTAAAAATAAAAAGAGCTGTTTCATGTCCACCATGCCAGCTGAAGCAGTTTCCTGATTGATGATACGTTTCCTGTTACTATTGCACATGTGCATGGCCTCCTAATAAGATTCACAGGTCTTATACAATTCAGTGAAATCAGTTTGGGATTAATTCCACTTGGGTTGCTTCTAATGCATATAAATAAGTATATTTTATGCTTTATAAATAAGTTTTATATAAAATATTTGTTTAATGTTTAGGATGGACATAAATCATTTTTTGAGTGCACAGCTTACTGGTACTAGTACTTATTAGTTCATTTACACTCAGTAGAATCATGCTTGCCTTTAAGCAAATATTACAGCACCTCAAAAACTGCTTTATACCCAAATCTGTGTCTTAAAAAAACTAAAGCATGGTCCACCCCTCACTCACTGAAAAGCTGTTTTTAGTATTTGATAGGAAACCTGTCAATACACAACATAAATGCAATTCATTATATATCTAACTATGTGATAATTACATAATCGTACAGCTACATTTAGCCTCATTGACCGCATGGTGTATACTGCACAATTAAATGAGCACAGCTTTTGGAATCTTGCCTCTCACAGCTCTCTGTGCTTCTGTGAAGCTAAAACATAAGTAGCAGCAAGTAAGGGCCATCTCTGCACACAATTCTGAGCTTGATTGAGTCGATGGCCCCTTTCCAGTCATGTGCAGGACAGGTCTGTGTTGGTGGAGGCATACCACTGCTGTCAGAACAAAACCTCATATCTCCAAAAAGGTAACTTTACAGGAGAAGGAAAAACCTCCTTCTTTTTGGAAGTAAATGGAGAAATATTTTGGACCATTTCTGTTGGTCCATGCAGCATGATGTGACACAATATAAAGGCCAACTGCTGTTTTCAAACTGTCAAAAAATGGGGGAAAAAAAAGCATAACAAAAAAAAAAAGAGAGGGATTTTGTCCAGACAGCAGCGATACACAAACTACACTATCCATGACAATCAAGCACATCTATACACACTTGAAACCATGACATAGAGATATGTATTTAGTGTTGACAGCCATAAGATGAGGCCAGATCTCTGAGTTTTTCAAGCATAATACAGCTTCTCTGTAGATTTAACAAAACATCTCTATTTCAGAGAGAGAGAGAGAGAGAGAAAGAGATAAAGAGAGAGAGTGACAGAAAGAGAGAGAGGTAGAGAAAGAGAGAAAGTGTGAGAGAGAAAGAGGGAAAGAGAGAGAGTGAGAAAGAGGGAAAGAGAGAGAGTGACAGAAAGAGTGAGTGAGAGAGGGAGATAAAGAGTGTGAGAGAGAGAGAAAGAGGGAACGAGAGAGAGAAAGAGATAAAGAGGGAAAGAGAGAGAGTGACAGAAAGAGAGAGAGAGGTAGAGAAAGAGAGAGAAAGAGGGAAAGAGAGAGAGTGACAGAAAGACAGAGAGAGAGCGAGAGAGGGAGAGAAAGAGAGGGAGAGAGAGAGAGGTAGAGAAAGAGAGAGAAAGAGGGAAAGAGAGAGAGAGTGACAGAAAGACAGAGAGAGAGCGAGAGAGGGAGAGAAAGAGAGTGAGAGAGAGAGAGAGAGAGAGAGAGGGAAAGAGAGAAAGAGAGTGACAGAGAGAGAGAGAGAGAGACAGGAAGAGAGGGAAATTGAGGAGAGAAAGAGAGTGAGAGAGAGTTTAAAAGAGAGAAGAGAGTGAGAGAGACAGAGAGAAGGAAAAGAGAGAGAGGAAATGTCCATCAGTCCAGGTCATCAGCTTTGACTGCAACACAGAAAACTGCAAACTAAATCCTCCTATTACCATAACAGAGCTGTGAACAGCAGTAAAACCTTTCAGGATGTTGTTGACAAAACAGGAAACAGCCTTAAACTGACCATTAAACTGACCACATTTGTGTTTGATATATTTTAATTTAAACTTGTTGAAAAATTATTGTTGTGTGTTCATCAAACTCTCAGGGGGTTTCTCCTTTTGGTTCCTCTCAGTGGTTCTTCTGCATGCTCTTACTGAGTTTCCCCTTCTCAGACTTGGTTCCTCTCAGTGGTCATTCTGCACGTTCTTACTGAGTTTCTCCTTCTGAGTCTTAGTTCTTCTCAGTGGTTCTTCATGTTCTTACTGAGTTTCTCCTTTTGAGTCTTGGTTCTTCTCAGTGGTTCTTCCTCATGCTCATAGGTAGTTTTACCTTATCAATGTTAAAAACTGGGAACATACCACACATAATGACAGACAGATTTCACCTTAGACATCTTCCAGTTGTCAAACACCCAACATGACAATATTTACTCAAAACAGAACACCTCACACTTTAAATGCTCACAAATCCATCCAACCAGAATCTTTTGTGAAAAAAAAAAACATGACTTCAGATCATTGACATTAAAAATAGAACTACTAGTGGAAATTAATACTGTCATAGCAGTGGAATTGAGGAATATGTCAAATCTGACCCTTACATTTAGGCTCAGTTCTCACCGGTTAGCAGTCTTACATGTATGACTTTAATATGGTTCTTCTTCTGAGAGAATCTGTGTTCCTTCCACGCCACAGGATGTTGTGGTAAATACTGAATGTTTAATATTTAGGATTTGAAATCAAGCTGGTCAGGTCTGTACTGTGAGCAGATTGGTGGGGTTAAGACTGGACCATACACCCCCCACCACAGGATCTGAGAAGTTAATCGTTTAAGACCAGCCTAAAACCAGGACACCCCCTTAATGATTTTCAGGAGAGGTGAACTGGTCTCAGAATCGGCCCGATGAGCCTGTGTGTTGAGTAAGGAAACCTCATAATCATCCACTGCATGTATATCCGTAATGACTGTTTGGTAATCAGCTTATTTTTCGGAGGCACGTGTGTTTGATTGACCCATAATCCTCTGGTAAACAAAAAAGCAGACATTAAACTCTTAGATACCCACCCACCGAGCAAACATCACAGTGCAGCTCCCCCCAATCCAACTGCCTAATGGCTGGGCTTCAGTTAATTCAATTCAGTGTAATTACCATGGCCCTCATTAATACAGAGCATGAATATGAAGATGAGTAAAGCTTGGGCAGACGAGTGCTGAGAGTTTGTGGATAAACGGTAATTCCCAGATAAACAGTGATATCTGCCTGCTGAGTGGGTTTAAATCTAATCCGCATCCTACAGCGCTGCCTGTGTCGGCTGTGGGTTACAGTATGAAGCATGTATATCAACATGATCAGTGATGGATACGGACCTAACAGCTAAACCACAGCCATTTAGCATCAGCCCACCCAGTGCACTGTAATTAGATTTGACAAAAGAAGCTACCTTGAAAGTTGAAGTTTATTAAAGCTCTAATATAAACCAACAGAACAATAATCAGTGTCTTATGTTCTGTTAACTTATTATGTTCAATAAATTCTTATTTTTTAGGCTGTGAGATTATTTAGGCTTCAAATTATTTCATACAGTGTGTTAAAAGGCATAAAAATGAGACTAAATTCATTATTATTTACATTATAATTGCATCAGACTTTTAACCTGAGGGTCCAGGGTTCAAGTCCCTGTTCGAGTGAGCATGCAAGTTGTTTGGGTGCATTCATGGACTGGAGGTTACAGTACCATCCCTGTGACCGAAAGGTTGGCGAGTTGATCCCCTAAGCCGACAGTACGTGGCTAAAGTGACCTTGAGCAAGACACCTAACCCCCAGCTGGGCCACCCCCTCCGGGCAAGTGTGCTCACTGCCCGCTAGTGTGTGTTTTCACTAGTGTGTATGGGTTGCATTAGTCTCTGTTGTGGGGTTAATAAGGGTCACTGAATGTTAATTAAGAAATCACATTACATAATAATCTTAATCATGTAATTGTCCAGGTTGGGAGTGAACTGAGTCAGTTTTACCTTGTATTATATGATTTAGGTTAGTGTTTTACATATTAATCAGCTGGGTGCTACAGATCAATGAAACAAAGATGAGACCTGCAAGTTAAGGCTTATTAGAAGCTCATAAGTGCAAAACTACTGGCCGCAGAACCCCATCCAGCGCCCAGCTTCATACAGCCCGTCATATGTTTATACATTATCCTTGCATTAATCTAATCCAGGGTTTGGCAACATGCGTCATTTAATGCCCTTTTGCGGATCCACAGCAGAATTAGATTTTTTTATTTAAAAAAAAAATCCTTCTTTGCAGTAAAATAAAGCTCTGCTGATCGTTCAACACAGTTTTAACCATAAATGGTCTTAAATGCTGGAGTTAACGTTCTCAACTCCTTGAGACCGCCGGTGGTTCCAAAACGCACTTCATCATATTCTTCATAACTTTCATATTTCATAAGCTACATTCAGAAGGTGGGCATCGTATGAGGCTGGAATTGTCTTCTTTCCAGTCAAATAGATGGTGATGTCATTTTAAACCCTTATAATAACATTTTTCTACTGAAAGTCGACCCATTTTTCCGCAAATCTGGGCTATAAACTATAAACAGATGGCGTCTCTTCAGTGATCAGCTCTGTAAAAATGATTTTTATAAAATAAAACAAAGAGCGTCTGAGATTTTTGGCTTTCAGCAGTAAATTGTAATGTATTTTATGCAGTTACTGAATAATTTGCCTTACCATTTGGTCATGTACATTCAGATGGAAAAAACTAAATATAGCCTGGTCAATAATGTAGCCATTATCTGCTATTTTACCTTTTAACCCTGAAGATCAGAGCACAGACTGCTGGTCACATAGCAACGCAGATAAGAAACTCACTTAGCTAGTGGCTACTGAAAAGGCTAAGAGAAAGATTTAAGAGGAACATCAATAATTTGGAGACTAATGGATTTATTAGCGTTTATAATCATTTCAGCTGGTTTCCTAATATGTTTAATCTGCAATGAGAAACTGTCAAACACTAAAAGTCATGAATCTTCTTATTTGATTTGTCCTGTTACCTCTTAAAAGGTGCAGCAGTTACATTCTGGTGCTTCAGGCACCATTTAAGGTGGAGAGAAATGGGAGAATTCAAGAAGCTGGAGAATGAGGCACTGACTTCAAATATTTACAAGAAAGTATTCCACTTTTGAGGAAATGTTTCCTGTCAGAGATGTGAGAAAAGCGATTCTAGTTGAGCTACAAGCTTAAAACAGAGCAAAGTAAGTCTGTGTTTTTGTTTATATTATTTTTTTAGACTACACTAGAATATCAGCACATACTGAGACACATTTACAGCCCAGATGGTAAAATGAACATGAAATGTTGTGGTTAGATTTTTGTTGAAAGGACAAAATGGGTTTTCTTAACATTTGGGTTGCTGACTTCTGCTTTAATCTATATAAAATCAGCTTAGACTAATGTTTACTCTGTTAAAAGCAAATAGAGCGCTGCAAGCAGGAGGAGCCATTCAAACTAAAACCTGATGCAGCTTGAATGCTGCACACTGAGCGTGCACGTGTAACGAGACAGAACTGGTCAGACGTTGCTGTTGAAAAGAGAAAAAGAAGCTTTTCTAGTCAGTTTGTGATCCAAAGTCGACGTCAGAACAGGCAAAGGTCAGGTCCAAAAAAGACAAGATACAAAAACAGATGAACACAACAAAACACGATCAGGTAAACAAACCCAAAAGGAATCAGGCAAAAAAGCAGACAATAGGGAGGCAAAGTCAGAACCAGATCTGTACACAAACACACAGGATGCTCAGTAGCTCTGTAAGAGCAGCAATACCTCACAAAGACTAAAACTAAAGCCTTACAAACTATCTAACAGATCATATGACAGAACGGGTGAGTGGAATGTGATTTATTAAGCTCGTTTTGGCCGTTGTGGACTCTTTCAGGTTGTATCAGTGGGTACAGCATATTAGCATTAAGAAGTAATTAGAAATATCAAATGATTCTACTCAGAACACAGACTTAAACTCGTCACTCACAGTAATGTTAGGCACGTTCAGCAGGAAAAACCATCACAATAAGCGTACCATGTGATTCTATTTCATTCTGTTAAATGTACTTGATTTAACAGAACACTAAAATATGTATTAATCATTTTAATATTAGTCTTACACTAATATTACAATTATTGCTACTGTTGATTTTTTTACTTTATTTAAACTAATTATCAGTAGTTAGGTAAGTTAGTAGGCGTGGTTTGGTTTGAAAGAATTGATTATGATTAACAGGTTCTTTGCATCGTTAAGTGCTCTTCAGACTGATGGAGACTGCGGTTAAAGTTTACCTTAAAACTTTACATTTGGCTTATCCAGAGTGACTTTGTCAAACTTCAGTTTGATCACTTTACACAGGTAGGCGAAGGTGGTGTTAGGAGTCTTGCCCAAGGACTCTTATTGGTATAGTGTAGGGGGCTTGTCCAAGTAGAGGACTGAACCCCAGTCCACAGCATAGAAGGCAGAGGTGTTATCCACTACACTACACCAACCACAATATGTTTGTTACAAAGAAACTTTCTGTTTGGTCAGTTGTCATGACAACCTTATGTAGCCTTATGAACAGTGCCCTACAGTAAAGTGTTATCAAACTTATTATAAAAAGCCATAGCGCCACCCTCCTTAGTGGAGCATCCACGAAAGACAATATGAAATCGCAGAAAGTATGCAACCCGAAAGGAGGTCAAAATGAAACAACATATAACAACAAAGGTTAAAAGATCAGAAGAAATGAAGTCACAGGTCTAAGTTGCCTCACTTTGTAAGGAGTAAGGAGTTTGTCTTACTGAGCAAGGAGAGTCTAGGCCAGGTGGGGTGCAGTGAAGCTGCAAATCAAATGTAGTTTCCTTCACTACAGTGATGGTGAATGCAGGTGGAGGATATGACAGATACATCCTCCTGCCTCAGCTACAATTCCTTCGCTCTCTGCACTACAATCTACCAGCCTGCAGCCTGATGGCCTCCTCACAGATAAAACACATTCAACCAAGACCTTTCTCCATCTCCATCTGTCTGTCTGTCAGGCTTCACTCTCTGATATTACCCTCTGCATCTTCACTCAGTCCTGTGTTATTGTTTTCAGGCCTGCTGAAGCAGGATCTCATTATTCAGTCTCAGGTGTAAGAGCAATGGGCAGATATCTGACCAAACAATTTCTTGCCATGTTATTTATTATTTATAAGTGATGCGCTTGATTCAGATATGCACATCATTTTAAGATTACATCAACAGAATGTTCAAGTAAAGTCAATTACAGATTTTTCATTCTTAATACTCTAATATTATGATAACAATTAGTTTTTTCAATTATCAGATGAGTTGACTTTAACCACACAGTGTCTTCGGGCAATTTTTGGTGGGATTGAATAGTAAAAAGTGCTTTGGTGGGTAGACAAAATGTGGACTGATGGTGCTTTAAAAAAAAACTATACAAAATTACATTGTCACTTTTTGTCACACAGTGTTGCCAGATTGGGTGGATTCCTGCCAAGTTGGAATTTTTTGGTAAGATAAGGTAAGGGGGGCAAGTGCTTTGGCTCGTGGACAAAATTTAGGCTGGTTTGTGATGATTTTGGCAGGGTTTATTTAATAATGCGGCTAAAAGACATTCTTTGTGGACGTTCACCGTTCATTCACTGTACTGTTGACACGATGTACATATCAGATATACAGCTGGAGCTCAGACAGAGACACTGACAGCTAATAAGCTCCTCATAGTTCAGCTTTAAGTTGAAGCATTCACAGTAAAACTGCAACATATAAAGACTAAGATTATATTATGTTGCTTGAATTTCTTACAAGCTTGAATATATCCATCCTTAAGCTAGAATTTTCTGAGTGCTTAGGTAGAGGAGGTCATCAATATGGTGGACAGCTCTCATCAGAGCTAGTTTAGGGAGATCCTGTCCACTTCCTATTTTTCCCATTATATAAAAGCAAGACTGCTAATTGCCTTCGAGCAAGTCCTGAATAAATTGACCCAAATGACTAAAAATGAAAAAAAACATTTTAGACATTCATGTAAGAACTTTCTTTAATTCTGGAAAGCAGATTTATAGATAGATAGATAGATAGATAGATAGATAGATAGATAGATAGATAGATAGATAGATAGATAGATAGATAGATACTTTATTGATCCCGAAGGAAATTTAGCAATTGGATGTATTCCATAAAAATAAATAAATAAATAAAAATCAAAGAAAACTCATTTAGTCATTTTTCAATTGCAATAATCGTCTAGGAAGTAGAAAACAGCGTGCTGAGTGCTGATTGGCTGGCCCTCCTGCTACTAACAGCTGATTGGCTGGCGTCACCGCTACTGTGTGCTGATTGGTTGGTCAACTGATCAGCTCACTGGTTGAGTAAAGTCACTCACTGATGTAATTAATGCAAATAAAACACTGTTAGAACGTCCTATAACAAGATTAAAGTCACTCAGACACATAAATTCAGTGTTGAAATGTTTTATCACTGTTGTCGGAAGAAATTCTCATCTAACCCAAAATAGTAACTTTACAGGAGAAGGAAAAAACCTACTTTAATTTTAATGTAAGTCGATGGAACCAGACTTTTTTAATGTAAAGGGCAAGAGGCATTTTCAAATTAATAATGCAATAAACTGAAAAATGTCAAAAATGGAGATACAAAGTTTCGCTTTGACAACAACGTTATGCTACACTGTGTTTCGAAAATGAGTGCATTTTTCTGTATAAAAGCGTTAATCATTTACAAATTACAATTTCACATAAAAGCTCCATTTGAACCTCTTTATTATGGACTAACTCAGGAGCGCCCTCTAGCATCTGACAAAGGATCAAAGCATTACTGAATGGAATTTCCTCTCACTGCCCATTATCTACTCTCATGAACTGATCAACACGACTTGGAATAAAATCTTGTAAATGTTAATGAACATTAAAATGAAGAAACTTCTGTAAAGTTAACATCTTGGAAAACCAAACATCTCGGAAAACTGGGACACAAATCACTGCCCGGCCAACATAAGATACATTATAAATTCAAATGCCCTGAGCTTGCAGTGCGAACCACAACGTTCCGCGACTAAGACATGTGACTGCATTAAGATCTGTGTTAATGAACAGTATCAAATCTAGTGGCAAAGTTTTTGGCTGTTGGCTGCAGTGGCATTATATAATTTCAGTAATTGCAGTCACAGAAACTGCCACCCACACACAGACTGAGGTCAGTCACACTCATGTAACGCCAAAACTCAACATGCCTGTAGCTTTCCTCTGCCTACACAACAGCGCACAGCAAACGCTCCATTCTGCACTAACAAACCCATAACTGTGTCTTTACCACGCTTAAAACGAACCTTATTAAGGTAAGTATAAGATGCCCTATGCCTGGCTAGCAGTAGATATCATATGGCATAAATCTGGCCTGATGCTTCAAAAGTTTTACTATAGACTTTCATTCAAAATGACATTTTCTGATGAATTTCCAAAGGACACTAATTACTTTCCAGCGTTCATGAATTAATTTTAGGGGTTAGTGTCTGATGCTAATGCTTCATGCTACCGTCGGTTGCGTACTGCTATGAGGCGGGAATAATGTTTCTTTTTAATTAATTTTTTTTTATGCACAAACATGTAAACGCAGCATAATGCTAGCATTATACTGCCCCAAATCTGTTTGGTGTCGAAAAATGGAAATGTGGTAAGTTGTCTTTGTTTTTTTAATTGAATCTATCCTCCTTCTTTACAAAATGCCTGTCTGAAAGGTCAGAAACATGTTTAAGGTGGAGGAGTTTTTTGGTGTCTTGTTCACGAGTGATGGGAAGAGGGATGGTGAGATCAGCTGCAGGCTGGGACAGGCAGCAGCAGTAATAAAGTCAATGTACCCGACTGTAGTAGTGAAGAGGGAGTTGAGCCATAAGGCAAAGCTTTCTGTTTACCGGTCAGTCTACATCCTGACCCTCACCTGTGGTCATGAGCTGTGGGTAATGACGGAAAGAATGAGATCATGCATACAAGCAGTGGAAATGAGCTTTCTTTGCAGGGTGCTGGCTGCACTCTACTTGACAGGGTGAGGAGCTCAGTGATCTGGGAGGAGCTCGGAGTAGAGCCGCTATTCCCGCCATTGAGTGAGCCAGTTGAGGTGTATTGGGCGTCTAATTAGGATGCCCCCTAATTAGGCACCCCTCTGGTGCCTGGTACCAGGCACAGCCTACTGGGATGAGACCCAGGGGTCGTCCTGGAGGGATTATGTCTCCAAGTTGGCCTGGGAGCAGCTGGGCGTCCCTGGGAATGAACTGGAGGAAGTTGTGGGGGCCAGCATCATCTGGGATTCTCTGCTCTCCCAACTGGTACCGCGACCCTGTCTGGACTAAGGGGTTTAAGATGATGAATGAATGAATGTTTAGTTTTTCATTTTTAATGGCATTAAGCAGTAGTGCTACTGTTCTGTGATAGAAATTTGCAAGCTAAAGTTTACCAACGTAGAACTCAAGATGAATTTTCGTACTTAAAATGGATTTACTCAGGAAGTCTGCTCATCATGGCAATCATTGCTTATCATTTCCATTGAAATTAACTGCTTGTCAAAGTTGCCCTGAAATGACATTTCTGGACCTCACTTCGCTCACTTGCTTGCTATGCAGTTTAACATTTAAATGAAAATGGGTATGATTTGCAAAAATGGAAGCCAACTAGATTTTCATCTTCTTTGCAAACATGCCAACATTAATAAATGTATTTTTATTGGATTTAAATGTTCTTTTATATTGTGCTGTCCTTTTTTTGTGGAGAGGTCTGGATTGTTTTCACAGCAAGGGGTTCTCACCCCCGCCCTTTGGTCTCTCATAGCTCACTAGCAGCTCAACACAGGCAGCCAAAAGAGTCCTGCTGTCAGATGACAGAGAAACAGTCTGTTCACACCAGTCAGATTTTTTTGGACAGAAAAAAATGCACATTACATTTTAATATTTTAAATTTTTTTTTGCCCAAGCAAAGATGCATCAAGATGACAACAGAACAGCTAATTTTGCTCAACAGCCAGTGATGGACAGTAACAAAGTAAATGTAATTCGTTACTGTAGCCAAGTAGTTTTTTGTGTGTCTGTACTGAAGTTTTTCCATTTTGGGTGACTTTTTACTTTCACTCCACTCCATTTATCTATCAAATATCTATCAAAGTCAATTATCTGACTTTTTCCTCCACTACATTTTGAAAAATCTGTGTGTATAAAAATGTAACATGTCAAAATGAAAGAAGCGCAAAGCAAGAGCACCAATCAGGGCTCAGTGGTCACTTTGTTTAGAGCTTGTTTTGACCTGTTGGTCATACCGACCCAGTGCAGCACACGGTTCAACGTCAGCGCAGCAGCATAAAATTTGGGAGAGTCTGTTCAACATAAATGATGAACTAACCTAACTTTGTGTAAATAGAGCACAATATAGAAATATGTCCACATATGCAGTAGTGATGTCACGATTGGCTCCTCCCACTCCATGTTCCTTTTTGTTTTGGTTTAAGTCCTGCCCCCTGTTTGGTTACTCCGCCCCTGATTGTGTTCACCTGTCCCTCGTTACCCTTTGTTACTTAAGCCCTGTGTTTGCACTTTGTCTTTGCTGGTCTTTGTATTGGTCTTTGTCCTTGCTCTGTTGGATGTTTGCTTTGTTTGAATATGTGTTGTTGTTTGTTTCTGGTTTGTCATGTCTGCCCCACGATCTGTACGTATCGGCTCTTTGAACCTGGACCGTTATGACCCTGATTTTGGATTTGCCCTCAATAATGGTGCTTACCTCCGCACATGCGTCCGCTACCTCGCTCCCCGTCACAGGTGACTGACGCATCTTTTTTCTGAATTTATACAAACACTTTCATTTTATAGTAAATCAGTTTGGGCTGGTTTATGTTTATGAACAGAGGCCTACAGATCAACATAGTAAAGGAGCTCATTTGTGATCCTGAGTTTAAAGCCAGTTATTATTAAACTTAAACTTGGAACTAAGTTGCATTAAGCTAAATTCCTTTTTTAGTACTTTTACTTTTGATACTTAAGTACATTTGAAGAACTTTTACTCAAGTGGAGTTCTAAAGGGAGGAACTTCTACGTTTACTTGAGCAATAATTTACCTTGGATATCTCTACTTTAACTGAGATACATGATTTATGTACTTTGTCCACCACTGTCAATGGCTTATAGAACAAGCAACACACTGACTATTAAAATGCAGAGGTTTAAGAAAATGTAATTGACTAGAGCCGAAAGACAGGGGAATAACAGAAGGACTATCCAAATAAAGTGTTCTCGCAACTTTTTTTCCAGTTTCCAGAAAGTAACATGAATCCAACAGCTTGGCCAACAGTGTCCAGTGCTGTGGTCAACCACTCCCCTCTTGTTTCTACATGTTTGATGCAAAATAAAGGCGACAGCCACTCGAGAACCAAGCTAACAAGTCACCTTTCAGAATCTGACCTTTTAAAGTCAGCAGACCTGCTTTGTTCGTATGTGCACTTGTGTGCGTTTGTATGTCGATTACACATTGATTCCATCTCTGGTAATATGGATATTCTCTTGACGTTACTGAATATCACCCTTGACGCCACCCTCATCTTATCAGTGTTTTCTCAGCGTGACATTTGTCTTTGGCTTCTTTCCTGAAGCTCGAGCTTAAACACCTGCCCTCCTGTCTTATCTCTTAAACAAGACTGATAGCACTGTTTCCATTAGAGCCCGGATCCAGCTTTGGCATTTTACACGTCCTATCAAACTCCACAGAGCTTGAATCGGGACTGTTTCCACAATTCAGACACAGCCTATCAGATGCTGCTGACAGCGGCCAAATGAAAAGATCCTACTTAAAATGCATCTGCGGCAATGTTGACAGGCGAAACAAATGTCTGCTTTTGTTTTTAGACCCTCAGTAGAAATGAGGTGAAGAAAGGCCACTTCAATAGTGCATGAAGACTAATGGGAATCTCAGTGTCCTTTCAGCGGCTATGCTGGGGTCCAGTTAAACTGGGTGGGTTATAGCAGAGAGCACACTAGATATAGTGTGTTACTTTAACTTAGAGGCTAAGTTAGACTCGTCTGTGCCAATTTCTCATGCTCACAGTGCAAAAAAGGCCAGCCGTCATTCATTTAATTTCTGGGGAAAAGAGTTATTAATAGCAAGTTTCTAAAACTGGAGTTCAACAAAAACAAGTAGATTTTATGATGCCATTCACAAATTCAGAGCATCCAGTACAAAAACCCCAAAACAGCTGTGAATCTCCTCTATGTTTAGCTGCAGGGATGGTGTTCTTTACTTTAACCCTCTGGGGTCGGAATTTCTGCATATCTTCTTAAATTCTCCTTTAAAGGCTTTTCAAAATAATATGATACTCATATGTTTCATATCAAAATGGTCTGCTATCTTTATTAGTACTTTCCAAAACCACAAACTCTTCACTCACACTCCTCACGTCTCTGATGTGGACTGAGTGAAGAATGAGTGGTTAGTGTAGTGTAGTGGGTAACATCTCTGCCTTCTACACTGTAAACTAAGGTGCAATCCTCTGCTTGGGTAAGCACCCTACACTCTACCAATGAAAGTCCTTGGGCAAGCCTCCTAACACTACCTTCGCCTAACTGTGTAAAATGATCAAATTGTAAGTCGCTCAGGATCAAATGCCGTAAATATAAGAACGACGGTTACTGGTGTGATGGGAAAGTCATTTGTGATGTCCTGCGTGTTTATTGGTCAGTTTCACACAGAGTTTTGGAGCACAAACAAATCCACCAGGTACACACCCCTCAGCCCCTCTTCATAGCCTCATAAATCTGGATGTGAGTTACGTATGGTGTCATGATAAGGTGGAATGGAAAGGGCATCTCTGTAGATTCAGGAAAAGTTTGAACCATATTTCTGTGTGTTGTCACAAAGAGATAGAAACATGGAATTTGACATTTGGGAGAGTTTGTGGAGAGGGTGAAAGGCCTTATTTCATTTTCTGTAAACAGGACAATCAAATTCTTTACCAAAAGAATCTATTCTGGTCTGATAGGTTCACAGGAGATTCTCCCAGAAGGGTTTTAGCTAAGCTTCCTAAGGTAAGTTCTATCCCTAAGGCAAATTCTAGTCTGGCAATTTTATGTCTCAGCAGTGAGGTCATCCAGGGCCTCCTACAGTCAAGTCCCCTTTTACTCAGATGTGAGTTCAAAGAATGATTAAAAGATATAAACTCAAGAAAGACTATTTGTATTATTTATTTACTTTTTGTGATATTTCAGTTGTTTGCTCGAATTTCAGATCGAGAAACCTGGCTAATATCAAATTCAAATGTGATTCCTTTTGACAGGAACCCCCAACCCTGTCCCAGCGTTGTTGTAGTTCACCTAGTAGTAACCACCACAGGATCAACATGTTGAATCTGAACTAATGTACTTTAAATAGATGAGGTTCTGAGCAATGAACACTGATACTCTCTTCACTTCACAGCAACATATCGAGAACATGTAGCGCCGGTAATGTGGTGCAGATAATGCTGGTAGAACGTAATAAAGGCAATCTCCTGTCTGCAGATACATTTAAGCAGAAATATTTAATTTTATGAAGATAAGTCTATCTGCATGTGGAGCTGCTGATAAGGATGGCAGAAATAATGAAGTCTCTGTTTGTTTGACCTGCTGATAGTCTTTTCCTGCACACTCTCTTTTGGACTATTTCACATTTTAATCTTCTGATAACACATTCATGTTTGATTTCCTGACTTCTTGCGTGTCGGATTGACCTCTGCGTCGTTATCAGCCTCAAATAAAAGAATACAGGGCTTAAAGTTTGCATAAATTTTTAAGATGCTGCATTTCACAACGGTCCTGCTCTAAACTAAAAAGACTGGCAAAGCAATGCTCAAAGCCAAAAGCAGAAGCAGCGGCAGCAATAATAACAGCAACAACAACCCAGAATGGTAAACCCAAACAAAGTAACACAGGCTCAAAGTAAATTATTGATGCAGTCGTAGGCAAAAGTTTGGGCACCCCTGGCCAAATGATCTCTGCACACGCAGCCTCTGCAGCAAACTACCTTATATTTGCACAACTAGTTTGTTTAATTACCATAGAAAATAGAAAAATATAGTAATTGTGACGTGAAGTTTGGACACCATTTCTGTTGTAAATCCTCAGAATTTGATTAACTTGTTGGCCTCTATTGACATGTAACGACTGATGAGGCAGGTTGAAGAATTGTCATTAGGAGTTGTCAGCTCATAATAAATTCTCTGACTCTTCAAACCTTGTGCTAACACTCAACAACCATAAGTTCCTCTAAGCAGCTGGCTGAAGATCTGAAAATGACACTAAATTATGCATACGAAGCAGAAGAAGTTTTATTCAATTATATCAACGCACTTCCAGCTCGCAATTGCCTCTGCCCCAAATTAAGATATGGCAGTTAAGGGGGATTGTGGATGTGAAGGCAAGATGCGAAAGACAAAAAAAAATCTCTCAGAAAGGTTTAGCTGACTTGTGTGGTGGCACAAGCATCACCTGCAGTCAGCCTTTTCTATCAAGTCATTAAAATATTAAGTGCCTAAAATAGAACAAGAAGCCTGAGGCATTGTGGAAACAAGTGCTGTGGACTGATGAAGAACAAATGCAACTCTCTGGCTACAATCAGCAAAGGTATGTTTGGAGAGGAACAGAGCAGCATTTGATGAAAAGAACACCTTGCCAACTGTTAAGCATGGGTGTAGATCTGTTTTGCTTTGGGGTTGTTTGGCAGCCAGTGGCCCGTGAAACTGCACAGGTAGATGGAAGAATGGATTCCACTAAATATCAGAAACAAATGTGACCCAGCCAGTCAAGAAACTGAAGTGAACCTGAAACAGAAGACTTCTACACTGAAGGATTGTCAGCAGATCTTAAAAATACTGTGCATGCAGGATGACCCAAGAATATCTGTGAATGTCAGGTGTGTTAGCATCTGTTATCTGTATAACAGTACAAAATGACATTATATATAAATAACACACACACACACACACACACACACACACACACACACACACACACACACACACACACATATATATATATATATATATATATATATATCAAATACATGTGTATATAAGTAATTTATATATATTGCATCATGAAAAGGTTCTTCAAATATTATATTGATGGTTCTATATACAGCTTTTATGAAAAAGGCACTATATAGGATTCAAAAGTGTTCTTTTATTGTTACAAGCAAAAGAAGAACCCTTTAGAGTGCTATATAGTACCTTTTTCATGAAGGTTCTACATAGATTTATAGCACACTCTCCATCACTCTAAACAACCCTTTCATGATGCAAAGAACCCTTTAATCATGCAAAGGGTTCTTTAATAATAATAATAATAATAATAATAATAATACATTGGATCTATAACACACTTTTCATTTATAGTAAATCTCAAAGTACTCACAGGATAAAACATTAATTAAAAGATAATAATCAAATAATACTAATAAAATATAATACTTTATTGTCCATATGTCCTCCTAAAAAGATATGTCTTTAGTCCTTTTTTAAAACAATCAGCTTCCTCAGATGGTCAGGCAGGGCATTCCAAAGGCGTGGAGCTGCAGAACAAAAGGCACGGTCACCCATGGTACTAAGTTTTGTTCTGGTTGGAAGAAGACGGTGGAGATGCACAGAGCGAAGGGCTCGTAGATGTGTCTGTGGTACTAGCAGTTCATTTAAGTAAGAGGGAGCTTGGCCATGAACACATTTGTGTGTAAGGAGGAGAACCTTGTATTCAATCCTCTTAGTCACAGGGAGCCAGTGAAGAGACTGAAGAACAGGTGTAATATGCTCATTTTTGCGTACCTTCATCAGGACCCTGGCAGCACTGTTTTGAACATACTGTAGTCTCTGAATACTCGTACCAGGGAGCCCCAAGAGAAGAGCATTACAGTAGTCCAGTCTTGAGGACACAAAAGCTTGGACCAGTCTTTCAGCATCAAACAGACTGAGGATAGGACGCAACTTGGCAATATTTCTGAGATGGTGGTAGGCAGTCTTACAAATATGTTTAATATGACTATCAAAGGTGAGTTGTGAATCCAGTTTAACACCCAGGTTGCTGACTGTAGACGATAAAGAAATGTCTTGTACAAAGAGTGTAATTCTGGAAACATGGGATAGCCGAATCTGTTGTTGGGTTCCAACCATAATTACCTCAGTTTTTGCACTGTTCAGCTGAAGAAAATTATGAGCCAACCACACTATTATTTCCTCCAAGCAGTCAGTAAGTTGTGTGAGAGGGGTTGTTGACTGAGAAGTTGATGACAGTAATGATGGTGAAGAGCCAACTTTCAGGTAAAGTTGTAGGTCATAAGCATCAGCACACTCTTTGAGTGACAGAGTGTGCTGATGAATAGAACTATTGTTGGCTGGATATTTTTGGTTGGTGAATCATTCTCAGCACTGCAGTGACACTGTAGTGTAGGCATGTTAGTGTGTGTTGCTCTGGTCTGAGTGGATCAGACACAGCAGTGCTGCTGGAGTTTTTAAACACCTCAGTGTCACTGCTGGACTGAGAATAGTCCACCAACCGAAAATATCCAGCCAACAGCGTCCTGTGACCACTGATGAAGGACTAAAGAATGACCAACACGAACTGTGCAGCAGCAGATGAGCTATTGTCATCAATACACACACACACACATACAAACAAACAAATTAGTGGACTTATCTGTGGGCTAGTGTTTACCATAAGGAGAGTGTATGACTGACCTGACTTCTACAGCCTCTCCCCGGACTCTTATTTAACATCAACACTACAATATACAAACACACACAATGACCAGGAAGCTGCTAGTTTTCCAACTTCTAAGACTGAGCTTTGGAGGTTTGGAAGAGCATCCCTGCAGATTTCTTAAAACACCGACAGCGAGTTTCTTGTAATTAATGAAGCTGTAATAAAAACGAAGAGTGCATAAACAAAATACTTTCAAAATTACATTTCATTTTTTATTACATTTATTTAATTTTCTGTTAAATCTATCTCTGCTGTTGGAACAAAACCACGTATCTCCTTTTTTTTCGTTTTGTTTTTCAGTTTTTGACATAATTTTATGTACTTGTTGCCCTTTACATTGACTGTAAACTTCATTAAGAATAGACCAAAAGAAACGGCCCAAAATGACTTGGACAAATGTCTGGTTCCATTGACTTCCATTAAAATTAAAGTAAAATTGAAGGTTTTTTTCCTTGTACTATAAAGTTTTTTTCCAGATTTTAGAGATTATGTTCCGACAGAGATGTGTTCCGTTTTTTTTTCCTTACACTGAAAATATACTTTGCACAATATAACTGAAAGGTGGTCTCTGAGTTTAACCTGGTACTGTATACAAGCAAGTACTTACATGTGATTGTATGTTCCGTATGTTTTATTGCCATAAGTCTTATATACATGTATATGTATCTAAATTACTACAGACACTATTGCTACAGCAATTTTATTCTATATTAATGAACATATAAATGTCCATTACTGTTTGAACAAAACATATTTCATTTTTAGCTTTGCAAATATAATATTGCTTCCATCATGTAGTGTAAATAAACACCAACGGCTGCAATTCATTCCCACAAACAGCAACGCAACAAAAAGTCATTGAATCTTAGCGCGATATTAATCTCTCTTTGTTGTGGTGGGTGTGAATGGATTAGCAATACCCCAGTGCACCGTGCAAATGTTTCTTTCTAACCACAGAGCGGTTTCTGCTCATCACTGACATTTTTCATCAATGGAAATTAACATTTAGTTCACTGCCTCACTCACTGAGTCAGGGCCAGCAGTCAATGGAGCACGAGCGGCGATATTAGGCCTCATGATTACCAGATCAATAGCAGTTATTACTATTATCATTACACCGGCTGATATCATCCCTGTTATTATGTTTCATAGCTTGTAATTTATCTCCATATCAGACACATTGTGGGCTTTGTGCCTGATGAAGTCGACAGTGGCGGGAGCAGCACAGCACGGATCACTGGACTGATAGGACTGTGTGCATGAGTGAGTCATTTCTGGGGGTCACTGCGCTGGTCCGAGTGAGATTTCTCAGCAGGCGTTCACTCCTCTTAAGGTACAGCCTGCAATTAACTGTAGACAATGCAATTACTTTTGTTGTTTGTGCTTCTGCAGCGACCATGAGGTTAAAGTGAAGAATGTCAGCTTTAATCCAGAGCAGCTGCAGTCATCGCTGATCATATTTACTTCTCACACATACTGCGCCAATTACAACGGAAGGAAAAGTTCTGTTTGAATATTACTGTAAACCTACATTTCTCTCCATTTCTCTCGCTCATTCAGATTTCTTCCTATTTCTCACTCTTTCCTTCTCATTTCCATTTCTCCACTTTTCTCACTTTTCCTGTCTCAATCCCATTTCTCACTTTTCCCCTCTGATTCCCATTTCTCCATATTTCTAACTCTTTCCCTATTTCCATTTCTCCATACTTCTTACTCTTTCTCCTCTCATTCCTATTTCTCACTTTTTCCCCTCTCATTCACAATTTTCCATATTTCTCACTCTTTCCATATTTCCATTTCTCCATACTTCTTACTCTTTCTCCTCTCATTCCTATTTCTCACTTTACCCCCTCTCATTCCCATTTCTCCATATTTTTCTTTTCTCTTGCTCTGATTATTATCTTTCTATTTACCATTCTTTCTACTTCGCATTCCCATTTCTCATCCTTTTATTTCTCTCTTTCATTCCAGTTTCATCCTATTTTTCCACTCTTTCATTCTAATTCCTTCCTATTCCTCTCTCTCATTCCAATTTCATCCTAATTCTCACTCATTCCCATTTTACCATTCTTTCTCACTCTTCCCCTTTCTCATTCCCATTTTACCATTCTTTCTCACATTTCCCTTGCTCTAATTCCCATTATTATATCCTTTCTCCCTATTTCTCATCCTTTTATTCCCTCTTTATTTTGCTCTCTCAGTATTTTTCTGTTCTCTTTCTCTTCTCTCTCTTTCTTTATTCCAACAATCATCATTCTATGTCCTCTCATTTTCTCAATCTTTGTTTGTTTTTTTTCTCATTCTTATTGTCTTTCTATCCTCTCTTTCTTTGTTCTCTCTTCCCGTCTCATTTTCTTCTCTCTCATTTTAAATTCTGTCTCATATCTCTCACCTATCTCTCTTTTTAATACTTCTCATTCGTTTCTCTCCATTTCTTACTTCTACCTCTGTCTATCTCTCTCTCCCCCCTTTCTTCTATATTTCTCCACATGCATCTTGTACCTTTCCTTTTTGAAAACACACACACAGAAATTCAATTTTGTTCTGTTTTACTCTTGATGTAAGCAAAGCTCTGAGACAAACAGCTGCTCAGCAGAAGTGCCAATCACACACACACACACACACACACACACACACATGCACAGTGTTTATCGAGATGAAGACCCTGTTGTTCCGTTGTTTCTCTCATATTGTCAGATTCCACAGCCGAACCCTGCTGTGTCCTCAAAACTGCAGCGCTAACTCTCAAACTTACATTAGCAAGAAAGATGATAAAACAGCAGAATCCAAAATCCACCTCTCCGGGACATAAACACAGTCTGAAAAACGCTGACTTAAAGAAACAGTTTGGAAAAAAGTCACATTTACACATTTCTCCTTTACTGCAAATGTAATTGATCAGCCAAGATGGGTTTGCTGTGTGACATTTGCTGCTTTACTTCTACACTAAAGCTACGAGTAGCTAACAAGTAATGAAAGTCTATGCACTACAATTAGTCTCATGCAAACTGCAGGGCTTAAAGGTAAAATCCACTGATTGTAGAGAAAATTACAGACTCTTACAGATTTCTTTACAGTGGTGCTGATAGGAACCAGGGGTTACACTGTCTGAACACAAACACAGACATTTTATTTACTACCTACAACCATGAGTGAACCTACATGTGCCTTCTCGGTTTTATATGTAATGTTGATGATGGTAAAATAGTTATAAATCTGAAATAGTTCATTTTCTTTGGGGACTATTTTGTGTTACGACACTGCATGTACAACTCCAATTCAACTTATATTCAATTGAACACACTACAAAGACAAGATATTTCATGTTCAAGCGGATAAACTCACTCACTCATATTCACTCATTTTGAATTTGATGCCTGCAACACATTCCAAAGAAGTTGGGACAGGGGCAACAAAAGACTGGGAAAGTTGAGGAATGCTCAAAAAACACCTGGTTTGGAACATTCCACAGGTGAGCAGGTTAATTGCAAACAGGAATTGCAAAGAGAAAGAGCACTGTCCAGATTGTTATCAGCGCAATGTTCAAAAGCCATCATCTCTGATGGTGTGGGGGTGTGTTAGTGCCCATGGCATGGGTAACTTGCACATCTGTGAAGGCACCATTAATACTGAAAGGTACATACAGGTTTTGGAGCAACATATGCTGCCATCCAAGCAACGTCTTTTTCAGGGATGTCCCTCCTTATTTCAGCAAGACAATGCCAAGCCACATTGTGCACGTGTTACAACAGCGTGGCTTCGTAGTAAAAGAGTGTGGGGACTAGACTGGCCTGCCTGCAGTCCAGACCTGTCTCCCTTGTGGCGCAAAATGTGTGGCGCATTATGAAGCGCAGAATATGACAACGGAAACCCCGGAATGTTGAACAATTGAAGTTGTACATCAAGCAAGAATGGGAAAGAATTCCACCTACAAAGCTTCAACAATTAGTGCTCTCAGTTCCCAAATGCTTATTGAGTGTTGTTAAAAGGAAAAATTGATGTAACACAGTGGTAAACACGCCCCTGTCCCAACTTCTTTGGAACGTGCTGCAGGCATCAAATTCAAAATGAGTGAATATTTGCAAAAATCAATAAAGTTTATCTGTTTGAACATTAAATATCTTTGTAGTGTATTCAATTGAATATAGGTTGAAAAGGATTTGCAAATCATCATATTCTGTTTTTATTTATGGTTTACACAACATCCCAAATCACTCACTGATATATTGCTAATACACCCTTTTTTATTAGGTTTGAAGGTAAATGTCCAACCCCAACACCTCCATCACCACCACCCCCCACCCCACCCCTTCACTGTTGGAGAACACAAGCTGTTCAGTACAGGTACTGTAAATATGCAGCTGTTCAGGCCGTTCTGTCAGTAACATCCAGCAGGACACAAGAACTCTGAGTTTATTGGAAAAATCCAATAATCAGCATGAAAACTAATAGCGGGGTCCAAAACACAGATACATCATAGACAAATGAAACAGGGAAAACAAACTGGAGGAAAAAAGACAACAATATTCATATTATCTGTCTAGACAAACAGTAGTTTGGTAATACAAGTATCTTGTCTATTGGAGATTGCTAAACAACTCCACACCACCTGAGGCAAGTATGCATTGTTTTTTGCATGTAGCTAATGGGATGTAATTGCTAGTCAAGAGCTTCCATCGCTAACTGAGCCTTGTAGTTCCATGTAAAACTAAACAAGATATTTGATAAGATGATTTCAGGCTATCTTCGGACGTCAGAACATGTCTTGGCTGATGGACTGCCTCTGTTAACTCTCTTTATTCTGTTCCTCATTTAGGCTCATTTTTACGCCTCACCATGGTGATTTTTGTGTACTGCAGGCATTTAATTTGCATTTAGCAAGTCTTCTTCCGTTATCCAGCCATGGTTCAGGCACGATTCCACATTCTGCCCTTTTTTAATTTGAGCCTAGCAAGATAGATGCCTGTAAGTTTATAAAATATTTAAACTTAAGCTATGTTAATCCTTTATCAGTCCCCGTTGTGGGACTAACAAATGATTCTTATCTTAGTTTGTAGAAGCTTAAAATGAGACTTCTATGGTAGAGTTTGCACTGTATATGTTGTGTTAGTTCAATCCATACTGTATCTGTGCATTCACTAGCATGCCCAGGCTTACTGCACTCAACGGCGTCAGAATCCAGAATCATCAGAATCACTGCTGGACTGCATTCAGTACCATTACAAATTTTATTTGTATTATGTGTATTAAGAGTTAGAAGTGATTCACACACTGTTAGATTTGCTGATGTGTGTGAGATTATGTGTGAGAACACGTTTTTAATGTCCGGTGCAGACTGAATTATTTCCTACTAATTATCACGATCAGTTATTAAAGGAATAAAAGCTGCTGAGAGCAGTAGCTCTCCATGCAGCCTAGATTAATCTGAGGCTTACAATAAAACAAATATGGTGAAAATTGGTTGAGTAACAAGGAAGTTATGGTTGATTTAATCCTGAGACCCATGATCTCACAATACAAGTGAATTTGTTCACAAGTGGATCTTGACCTCTCCAACATGGTGGACACACAGGCGTATTGCCAGAGATAGAGAACAATGTATGTCTATGGTTATCCACCCCCCCCCCCCCCCCCCCCCGCCCCCTTCACTGTTGGAGAACACAAGCCCCGTTGAGTAGAGGTAGTACTGTAAATATGAAGCCCCTTCTGTCAGTAACATCCTCCATATCGATTAGGTGTGATTAAATACAGTGTTGCAATGATCAGGCACAGCCAGCTGGACACAAGAACACTGAGTTTATTGGAAAAATCTAGTAATCAGGATGAGAACAAATAGTGGGGGCCAAAACACAGACAGTCAGTTGCAGGTTTGCTTCTGTTAATATTCACAAGAGAAATGACTAAAAGCAGTTTATACTTGGAGACAAATTTTAGCTCAGTAACGTCTGTATTTCTCATGTAGTCATTATAAAAATACACTGTTATTTGTATTTACAGTTTTACAAGTAAGAAAAACGTAAGAAAAAACTGAATCTAATAAAGAACAAGGCATGTGATTGAACCTGAAGACCCCTGTAAAGCCATTCCCTTTTACAAAGAGCTTAATTCTTCTGGGATTTCCTGTTAGCTATCTGTCCAGCTCTGCTCAGACACGCACCTGCGGGGGGCAGAATACTCTTTAGTGTGTTGCGCATGTTTAAAAGTTAGCACAGTATTGCAGAGTTCAGAAGGCAAAGATGGATTTTCCCTCTAAGTAAAGAAATCAGTGATCTATCAGGGCTCTAGCGGCCTTTTCCTCTGTTCACGCTGATATTTTGGGTGAGACACATCCTGCCTCGTTCAGTAAATCCAGAAGCATTAGTCAGACTCCTGAGTTAAACTGAGGCATGTAGAAGTCAGTTTAGTAGGTCATTTTACTGAGCGCTGAGATGAGCGGGCAGTTAAAGAGATGCTGCTGAAAGGGTTACATGAAATTACACATGCTTTCAGCCTCGGAGACAAATGAGGTGAAGCAGCTTTAAATGTCTTACTGGAGCCCAACTGGTGATAACACCTGACCTTTACAGAGAGAGAGAGAGAGAGAGAGAGAGAGAGAGAGAGAGAGAGAGAGAGAGAGAGAGAGAGAGAGAGACAGAGACAGAGACAGAGAGACAGAGACAGACAGACACAGAGAGAGAGACAGAGAGAGACAGAGAGAGAGAGAGAGAGAGACAGTAGGACAGATTGAGAGAGAGACAATGAGACAGAATGAGAGAGAGAGAGAGACAGAGAGAGAAAGAGAGAGACAGTGAGACAGGGAGAGACAAAGAGAGAGAGAGAGAGATAGAGAGAGAGACAGACAGAAACATCCATTTGCTAAGAAACATTGTTGTTAGGGTTAGGTTTAGGAGTAGGTGTAGGCTTTGCATTGTGGTTGGGGTTAAGGTTAGAGTTAGGTTTACCACCCTGTTGTAGTTCCACTGCAGAATTAGATTTATAGGTAAAAATAAATTAATCCTCCTTTACAGTAAAATAAAGCTCTGCTGATTGTTCAACACAGTTTATACAGTAAATGGTCTTAAATGCTGGAGTTAATGTAGAACTGCTAATTCACCCTTTAACCCTGAAAGTAGGCGCGCAGACTGCTGGTCACCGTAGGAACACAGACAACAATCCCGCCTAGCGAGTAGCTAACAAAAAGGCAAAGACAGACATTGATAATGTGGAGACGAATGCACTTATTTGTGTTTATAAGCACTACAGCTGGTTTATTGATACATTTAATCTGCTACCAGAAACTATTAAAAAGTCAAGAAGTCAGCATCTCATGCAAATTTTCTCATCCCACCTTAAATGGTGCAGCAGTTCCATTCTGGTGCCTCCATTTAAGGAGGAATGGGAAAATTCGAACAAGAGGCTGGCGAACGAGAAGCGACTTCAGTCTCGTAAAAAGTCAAACATTGACAGACATTTTACAAGAAACTATTCCACTTTTGAGGAAAAAGTTTCCTGCTGGAGATGCGAGAAAAGTGGCTACAGCTCCTTGGGACTGCCGGTGGTTACAAAATGCAGTCAGTCATATTCTTCATAACTTTCATATTCCATAAGCTACATTCAGAAGCTGGGCATCGTATGAGGCTGTAACTCTTCTTTCCAGTCCAATAGATGGTGATGTCATTTTAAACATATAATAAAAGAAGCTGAACTCACAACTTGTTTTTCTACTGAAAGTCGACCCATGTTTCCCCAAATCTGGGCTATAAACTATAAACAGATGGCGTCTCTTTAGTGAACTGCTGTGTAAAAATGATTATAAAATAATACAAACAACATCTAAGATTTTTGGCTTTCAGCTGTAAATTGTAAGCATATAGCGATGGGTAGATCATAAAATACACGTTCTGTTCATTGGAGGGGCTTTTACAATAAATAAATTTTAAAATTTTAAAAATTTTCATTTATTTCATGCAGTTACTGAATAATTTGCCTTATGATTTGGTCGTGTAAATTCAGATGGACAAACCAAAATATACCCTGGAGAATAAAAGGTTAATACTTTACATTCTGATTATAAGTCCATTCTTTGTCATTTTTAGCTTAAATGCATGAAGCTTGGCAAGACATTATAATATTAATATATTCTGGCAACATATTGTTTGATAACCCATTTGATTCCTCTTGTTAAAGGTAAAGTACAGAGCTTTACTGAATGCACACTGAATGATACAAGCATGTTTACCTGTAATCTGTTAATTGTCCTGTTTTTCCTGACATTTGGACTGAAGAGCCCTGCTTTTACAGCACTCACACTTCATGAGTGGGTTTATTTATTATTTTATTCTGTTAATTACAGGAATGCTTCTTTAAATAGTGGCGTTTTGCATTTAAAAGCGTGATGCCGGCACTAATGAGCAGAAATGTTTTGCAGAAAGCACGGCCTGAACTGGCAGGTTTCACAAAAACAGGTAAAATATACCTATTTTAATTAATATAGTCACACTGGTCCGTGAACTCTGGGCTTTTATTAATGAATTCACAGAATTAGCATTAGTGAGCACACAATAGCGTGCAAAGCTACAAATGAAAGCTTTTATACTGAAAGTTTTATACTGTATTATGACAGAATGCACTGTTAGAACATCTCAGGAACAGTAACTTTACTGCAGAAAGAAAAACAACCTTCTTAAAGTCAACATTAATAAAAAAATCTGAATTTTTCCTCCTGTACTGTAATGTATTTCTGAGTGAAACATGGTAGCAGAGGAGGTCTTGGAGCTAGCTGAGCATTTTCTGTTGATGATAGATGAGAGTGGTGGGAGGAAGTGGTGAAATGCAATGTTATTGGTTCAATTTATCTACCCCGTACGCTAGTGCATGATGATGTAATAAAAAATAAAAAATCAGAAGACACTTCAGAGGTGCACGAAAGAGACGCTTCATTTTGATGGACAATTATGGGTAAACAAGAATTTAGTCTTTCCTGAAGGAGATGATACGATGAGTTGTGCTTAATACACCTAGCGACATGAACTACCAACGTTAAACAGGGTCATTTTTGATTTCAGATTGCCTTTAATGTATGTTGACTTCAAAAATAATTTTTTTATGAAATAATTCGTTCAATATTTTGATATCACTTATATAATCCATTGCTGTCAGAAAAAAAAAATCTCTCCAAAATGATAACTTTACAGGAGAAGGAAAAAACCTACTTTACTTTCAATATAAGTCAAAGGAAGCCAAACTTTTTCCATGTCATTGTGGGTCATTTCATTTGGTCCATTCATCATAAAATTTACATAAAATGGAAAGGGCAACAGGCATTTTCAATTCATGTCATAAATTGAAAAATGACAAAAATGGAGATAGGAGGCATTGTTCCCGACAGCAGTGCTATATTTTGTAAATACCCTAGGGCTGTCAAAGTTAATGACTTAAAAGACTTAAGAGACTTTTTTAATGCTGTTAAAGCATTTTCCTAGTCTGCAGTCTGTAGTAGTGCAGGCTAAAGCCCAGCTGCAGCACACTGTATTCTCTTATGATTGCAATCTGTCATTGTAGCCCTCAAACTACAGTGGACACAATCACTGATGAGTGGACCATAGACTGTGTATATGATATGTATGATATATACACTCATTGGTTGGAACATGCAGCCACTGTTGCTCTCACTGGACACCATATGAAAACTAGAAACTGTGATTACTCTGTGGAAATCAGATTATTTCATTTTGAGGTTCATCTGAAACCTGCGATTTCATAATGAAAACAAAACTAAATTAGTAAAGGAATAAACACATTGTGATGAAGCTTATTTGGTCTGTCTTAGAGCTCTAAGATTATGCTGTGTTATTATGGTCGGATTTGAGCTGAGAAGATACATGTGATTAATTGCAACTACTCAAGAACAATGCGATTAATTGCAGTTACACAAACTAACAACTGTCAAAAAGTACACAATCTACTACATATAATTGCACAATTTTATCTACTCAAAAATGGTTAATTACAAATAATTAATCATGAATAATTACACAAACTAATGCGATCAACAACAAATAATTGCACAAGCTGATGTGATTAACGACAATACACTACACAAAAATGTGGTTAATTGCAAATAACTGCACAAGTAAATGCACTTAAAGATGAATAACTTCACAAACAAATGCAATTAAACATGAATAATTACAACCCCAATTCCAATGAAGTTGGGACGTTGTGTAAAACATAAATAAAAACAGAATACGATGATTTGCAAATCATACATTAACTAATGCAATTACTAACAAATAATGATGCAAGGTGATTAATCACGATTATCTACACAAACCATTTTGATTGATTGAGATTAACTGCACAAATTAATAACCTGACAGACCTAAAATAAATATTTGTCACAGTTAAATGTTATCGTGTTAAATCCCTCTAAACAGGTAACCAACTCTTATTGAATGTGTAAGGTTTCCTCAGCCTCAATCATTTCCACATTCTGAGGACACATATTTCATGAGCGCATGTTGCAGAACCACACAGAGAAGCTGAAACTAACTGACTGTGTGGACCTGCAATGAAACTAATGACCCGTCCTCAGTGTAACCTCAGATTACAGCCATCGTCAATAACATCCACTTAACACAGTGATGCTCTACATGGTAATCAGCTATGAGGAGGTAATGGTATCTGCTTACTGCTGTATATGATCATGCTCCTGTCCCCAGAGGCCCATCGGCCCATCAGCCCAGCTGAATATGAACAGGGGAGAGGTACGGAGATGCTTCCAGCTTTGGGCCCTGTTGCATTATTCATGTTGTGTTTTACGCATGAATTACAACATCACATAGCATGCCAAGGTTCTGTGTGCAGAGGGGAAATTGTAATTCATAAAATAGAGCTCTGGCAGAGCAGTGAGAGAGATAGCCTATGCTTTACCTCTACGTTAGACTGGAGTGTCACACATCCACGTCTACGGGCTGCGCTTTGGTAGATTATGGACTTCGCTGTCAACTGATAGCGCAGCACAGGTGGGTGGATGCAAATGTAAAGGTAGACTACTGCAGCTGCTAACACTAACATGGGGGAGAAAACAGGCTCTAATCCTATAGATGCTTTCCAAGCCTTGTGTCACCCATCAGTACAGAACACATCTGATGGGATTTCAGCTTCATGCTCCCATGCTCAAGATTTCCTCTAATGTACAGAGGAGGGTTTTGCTATAACAACTCTGTTTGGCTAAAAGCAAAGTTGGCTAACTCAGGTAATCTCTCAAAACATTGTTCTTCCACTCTCTGGACATTTTATTAGAAACTCAGACCCCACACTTCCACTCGCTGGCCATTTTATTAGAAATAGACCCCACACTTCCACTTGCTGGCCACTCAATAGCTACTTTTTAATGGAATCACAGACACTATACCTATCCTCACTGGCCACTTTATTAGCAATGCCTCTCTTTTACTTCCTTTCACAGGTTACTAAAGTACAAACATCCACATTATACTTCCACTCACTGGCGACCTTATTAAAAACAGCTCTCTTTTGCCTCGCTTCACTGACCACTTTATTAGAAACACCCACCCTATACTTCCACTCACTGGACACTTTATTAGAAACGCCTACCTGTCCACTCACTGGCCGCTCTATTAGAAACACGTACCCTGCATTTCCACTCACCAACCACTTCATTACTTTGCCCTTCCATTCACTGGCCACTTTATTAGAAACATGCAGCCTGTACTTCTGCTAACTGGCCACTTTATTAGAAACACCTACCCTGTACTTCCACTAACCGGCCAGTTTATTAGAAACACCTACCCTGTACTTCCTCTAACTGACCGCTTTATTAGAAACATGTCAACTATTCAGACGTATAGACAAATTCCAGACTTAAGCCCCTTTGTTGCTGCATAATTCATGACCCCCCAACCCAACTCCATCCATCACTGGTCAGTTTCTGACTGCTGTTGTCCAGATATTATTTGGATGGTGAGCCATTCTCAGCAAGGTAGAGCTACACGGTAGAGGTTTCTAATAAAAGGTGCAGGGGAATGTATTTGATCATTCACCTCATTACAGTACTCGAGTAATTAATGCAAAAGCAATTATTTTTGCGTGTATGAGCTGTAAGTCTTATCTGAGAAATGATGCTGTGTGTCTGCTGCCTGGTCTATACGACTGCATATAAAGTGAGCAGCAGAATAATTACAACTTGCATTTGCAGGAGAATAGAAAAGTTAAACACTGTAGTGAGATGGATTGCTAACTTCAAATGAGAGTGTGCATGTGGAGTGGGGGTAAATACAAAAAAAGACGAGAAGGAGACTTCATTTATTGAACCTGCACTCCAAGAACAGAAACATCAGCAACAAATTCCTCATGACTCTGCACCCTGCTTCTCGCTTTTCACTTCCACTCAATATACTGATATTAATGTTTTCTCTTAGCACAACCCTTATGATACTGCGTGAGTAAGCTCTATGTCTAGAGGTCTGTGTGTGTGTGTGATTGCATGTGTATAAAAAAATGTACCATGTAGTGGATAATAAATCCAACCACACCCATTTATTTTATACTGTAAATACACCTTTTGCCGGAGATACAATAGAAAAGTCAGCATTATGACCATTACTATGCTGTTACCTTTCTGTGTATTTTTCCACTACACAAAGTACTGGAATCTTTGGGATCAGAAAACTGGAAGCATGTTTGCCATTGGTAAAGTAACAAAGGTTCCAGCTGTATGGATTTTGGCACAAACAAACTGGTTTCAGATCGGCAAAGCAGTAAGACAGCGGTGTCCACTGTCACCATTCTTGCTCAACCTTTGCACTGGGCATGTAATGAGTGAAGCAGGACTGAAGGAAGTTGGCTGAGGAGGCAAGATTGTTAGAAGAAACATCAATAACCTTAGATATGTTGATGATAGAACATCAAATTGCAAAAAATCAACAATTCATCGCCGCTCGATGTTCAGGCAACGCCTTCCGGCAGGCTCTCGCAGCCACCATGAGGGCCTGGGGGGGCGCACACACGCCACATCTTATAAGGAAAGTTTCAAGAACAGAGTGAAAAGATGGGATTTCAGCTCATTTTGAAGGAAACAAAGACCACTAACTTCACCAGTGATGGTGAAAACATGAAAATGGTGGACAGCTTTGCTTACTTGGATCGATGATCAATCCTCTGGGGTCCACAAATGAACCCGTGTGCCAAACTCTATGTTCCTATATATGCAATATTCACATGCGATGACCACTGGTGACCATTAGTGTTAGGCCTTTACTTAAGGTTATAAATGTGAGAGCAAAAAGAAGTCTACCTTTTTGCTAATGCTAATCTGTTAGCAGCTCTATTGGCTTCCTCTACTTCGAAATATTTTGTTTTCAATCAAAAGTTAACAATGACATACAATTCCTACTGCAAAGAATACAGTGTTTATATACAACAAACATCATTATATTTAATAAAAAAAGAACTGAAACTACAAACATAGAAGGCCTGAGTCATCCCCACCGGAGACTACATACAGCCATTATACTCTAATAACACAGGTGTGAAAATGAGACAGACTGAGAGAACGTTTTACCAAAGCTGTTTTCATCAAGTTTTATCCAACTTCTGAACACGGGAGCAACAGAGGACAATCCAAATAATGTGGGCTTACATCTTTTTGTTGTCGTTAGTTATATAAAGAGATTTATGTTACATTTATTTGGCGTTGGAGCAGTGGAGAGTTGTTAGAGACGCTACATTACCCAACACTGTCGTATGCCTCTTTCACTAGAGGCCTGCTATGTAGAGAGCTTGTTTATGACTCAGGATCTTGAGGGGGGAGAGAATGTGAGATTAGTGTCACGGGACAGTTTTCACACCAATATATCACCCCAAAATATGTGAGAAACGCTGCTCTGATGTGAGGATCCTACTGACACGCGATGCATGTGTGTGTCTCTATTCTGCAATGTGGATGTCATAATGTTTCTAAAGAAACAGAATTTTAAAGCGCAGTAATTACTTATGTGCCTCTAGGTGTTAACCTAAGCCGATATGTAGAGGCAAGTTTTCTACCTGCCTTGTCAGATTTTTCTTATTACTTCAGCGTTAAAACTGCATCAAAAACAGCTTTCCTATGATGTCATCAACAACCTGCATCTTTATTTACCAACATGAGTTGCTTACGAGAGGCAGAAGTTAGTAGTCATAGACAGTAGAAAAACGTTCTGGGACCTGGGAAAAAAGTACAAAAGTAGACTACAGTACGGGATTAATGCAAGGAAGATGTATGAAAAGCCTAAAAATGTCAGGGGGTGCAACTGTCCAACCATATATGTTGATTAAGTAAACTATAAATGTTTTTTTATTAATTTAGTTACATAAAATTCTAAATAAAATAAGCAGGAAAACGAATTTAAAACAATGTTGCAAAACAAGGCAATTTTAAAAGTGCTCAAGCAACTGAAAAACTTTTGTTCGCAACTTCTTCCTTCCACAAATGTTGGGAAAAACATGTGTAGCCCCGGCTAAAATGATAATCCTTTGTTTCTAATATAAATGTAAATTTGTCCAAGATAAAAATATTATGCACAGTGTAAATAGTTTAATATACAGATATTTCGTATTTAGTGTATGTTCTTTTTGTTTTAATAAAATATAGGCAGCTTAAAATCTGTAGGGTGTGTAAGCAGAAGTGAGAGGGGAGGGGTGCTGTGGGGGGTAAGAGAGAGAGAGAGAGAGAGAGAGAGAGAGAGAGGCCGCAGGGGGAATGGCCGCAGCTGGAACACAATAAATGCGTTGAGAAAAGTTTTCCTACTCGGTAAACTTGGCCTTTTCTGCTCAGCCAAGTCACAGAGTGCCAAATCGGTAATCAAGTGATGCGGACAGTGAAGCTGAAGAGAGGAGCTCGTGCCACGTTTCTAACGACATTCCAACCGAAAGTCTGTTTGTTTTGTACTTGGCTAGCCTTGCTAAGTAGTGTGCGTATATGCTAGCTAGCTCTGCGGTATTTCATTTCACGCTTAACTCTACCAGCGTTCATAAAGACTGTTGTGTGTGGGAAACGAGAGTCGTCACTCTGTCTCTCCTCGTCCCGTCGGACGCAGAGACTTAGTAATTCTACCCCAGATAGAGTCCCCTCGTGGCTCTGAGTCCCCTCGACACGAGGGAAACGCTCCCATCCCTGCCGTTGCTGTACATGTGTTCAGAACTCTATTATGAGTGTGCTATATATTTTCCACTGATCAAGCACCATTACAGGTGTGTTTAAAGGTGAAATTCTACATAAGTCAAATTCATGATTGGTCATATGAGTTTAAATTAGAGGTGAATTTATACAAAAGCTACTTGTGTAACAAATACAGTATACATTGAACATTTACTTAATCTATAATTTAAAATAGCTCTAACATCTGGTTACTAAAACTCTGAAATATGTCATTTAAAAATCTAAGCACTGTTATATTGTTTACAGTTTACATTTTTCTGAACCCTGCTAATTGCGAAAAATCCATAAGAGAACGTACTTTGATAAAATCTGATATTTTTCACTCGTGAAACACTCAGTAAACCTCTGGTATTTTGTATCTAAGTGTATTTGAGTATTTGCTTTCTCTTCTGTGTGTTTTACTTCTGCCAATCACTTATATAAGGGAATAGGGAGGGATACACTGAATTCGGGGCCCTTATTCTTGCTACATATATTTGGGATAGGGGTTACACATGTTTTTTGAGTTATGATTAGAATGGTTCAGTTTACCATGTCAGGTGGTCTGACCTCAGCAATAACCATGATTATTGTGTAATTATTATAATAATGTTTATTTTATTAACAAGTTTAAGGGCAAGGGTTTCTACAGGTCTCTATGCAGAACGTATTTAATTTGAAGTTTGTCTGAAAAGTCAGGTGGCTCAACCAGTCCAAGTAAAAATGGTGCAAGCAGACCAGACCAAATAAACTAAATAGTCAATTAAAAGATATATATGTATGTATGTATGTATGTGTGTGTGTGTGTGTGTGTGTGTGTGTGTGTGTGTGTGTACAGGATACCCCTGCGGTAACCAGGCATGGCTGACCAGACAACAAGGTTATCCTGGGACCTGCTGAAGGGAACGTATCTCCAAGTTGGCCTGGGAGCAGCTTGGGGTCCACCAGAATGAGCTGGAGGAATGTTGTCTGGGATTCTATGCTCTTCCAACTGCTACTGCAGCTTTAGCTGGATCAAGCAGTTTAAGAAGATGAATGTATGAAAGAAGGAATGAATGAATGAATGGTTCTGCTGTAGGATGAGCAGCGGATTGAAAACTCAGTAAACTCACTGCTGTACAGTTCAAATTCTAAGTTAAGTTTTCAGTGACATAGCAGCCTCCAACATTAGCCAAAATTCATCTGTCTGTTGCTTACTAAGAATTATTGGTGTACATTCACCTGGTGAAGTGATCTATGTTCTCCACTAGAAATTACTAGTGTATTATTGGATATCAAAGTGAGAATCATAGGACACTGAGGAAAATGGCCACAGTACATAATAGTGCCCTAAAACACACCCATGATTTCATTCACAGTAACATTCTCAATTTTAAGCTCAATTATGTCACAACAAACTTTCTTGAATTCTTTTGTAGTAACTGTTGTGAAGATTTGCAGAATGTTGGCCAAAAGTCCATTTAACCTAATGTTAACTTCTCTCCCTCTAAAGGATGCTACACGCAGTTTACTCTTCTGTCTGCTGAGCAGTAAAGCTACAAACAATAGTGACAGTCTCAGAAGTTGGTTTTGCATTTACTGCTTCTCACCATCCAAGTAATCCAAACACATTCAGTGATGTTGAGGTCTGGACTCTGGGGTGGTCAGTCCATTGTTCAGCTTCTTTGTTTGATGTGTCCGTCTCCTTTTCTCAGTGAGGTTCTTCTTGATCAGATACTCATCCTTTCAGACCCACAATGCTGAGTGGTCTTTTCACAGTGGAAGAATGGACAGAAACACCTGGATGTTTTCAGATCTGAAGCAGCTTGATTTTCTCCTCTCTCTCAGAGATGAAAGCTTTAAGTGCTGTTTATCTGCTGGGGGCAGTTTTGGTGTCTGCCAGGAGCCCCGTTTTCTCTGTAGCTAACTCCAGTTTTGGAAACTCTTCTTCATTATATTAGCAGAGTAATTAATATCTAATCTCTGCAGAAAAATCTCCTGAAAAAATTAACACAATTTATGTATTTAAAAAAATATGTCAGTATAATACCTGTGGGGAAATGATCTCAGTATGTTTAAGTGCTTTTAAAGCATTTTATTACATTATAACCTAGAAGTCTAGAGTTATTACTGGTTTGCAAAACTATTTACATTTAAATGCATAATTACACTAGTTGTTACAAAATACATTATATTTACATTCAGTTTGTGTGGGGTCTTGATAATATCATGCTTCCTGGTTCTCATACCATCAAGGACCACTTAACTGTCAGTTAAATGGTTGAAGTCAACCAATCAATACAAGTCCACACTTCTGACTTTTTTCTATTTGTTTTATTGAAAAAATGACATGTCGTAACGGGGAGCGAGGAGGCGGACGCACACGCTGAGATAAGCGAGATTTATTAGGGGCAAATCCAGGGTCGTAGTCAGAACATTCCAGGGTCAGTGAGCCGACACGTACAGACTTAGGGTAAGACATCTCAAGAATCAACACAAACGAAGACCAGGTACAAAGACACGATACAAAGGTACAAAGACTGGCAAACGGAAGGGGCAAACACAGGGCTTAAATACACGTAACAATGAGGGACAGGTGATAACAATCAGGGGCGGAGTTACAAAACCAAAACATGAGCACATGGACAGGACTGGGAGGAGCCAACCGTGACAGAACCCCCCCCCCCCCCCCCCCCCAAAGGCACGCACACCGGGCGTGCCACACAGAACAAAACAACCCAAAAAAAGCGAAACCCAGAGAAAGACAAAACTAAACTAAACAGGCACAGACACCGAAGCCAGGGCACAGAGGCAGGAACGGGCACAGAGGCAGGAACGGAACCACAAGGCACAGGAACAGACACAGACGGAGACACACCAGACACAGGAACAGACGAAACAGAACGAGGACAAAAAACGGAGGGAGGACGAGGAGGCACACCAAAAAACGACGCCGACCGAGAGACGACCGGAGACACAGGACGAGGAAAACAAGAACGAACAACAGACCACGCAAAAGACAGGGGAACAGGCACCAAGACAGACACAGGAACAGAAACAGGGACAGAAACAGAAACAGGAACAGAAACAAAAGGAGACACAGGAACGGGAACCACAACAGGAACGGGAACCGAGACAGACACAACAGTAGGGAACAGGACAAAACCAGGGACTGAACAGGGCAGAAACAAGGGAACGGAAACAGACACAGAAGGCCCAGGGGGAACAGACACAGACGAGGGCGGGATGGGTGGGAACAAAGGGGATGTAATGTCCACGGAGGCAGGCGCGGGGCCTGCTGCGACGTCCGCGGAGGCGGGCGCGGGGCCTGCTGCGACGTCCGCGGAGGCGGGCGCGGGGCCTGCGGCGGCGGGTCCGGAGGCGCGGCGACTGGCGGCGGGTCCGGAGGCGCGGCGACTGGCGGCGGGTCCGGAGGCGCAGGCGTGCCGCGGGGTGCGGCCACGGGATCAGAAGTGCCGCGGGGTGCGGCCACGGGATCAGAAGTGCCGCGGGGTGCGGCCACGGGATCAGAAGTGCCGCGGGGTGCGGCCACGGGATCAGAAGTGCCGCGGGGTGCGGCCACGGGATCAGAAGTGCCGCGGGGTGCGGCCACGGGATCAGAAGTGCCGCGGGGTGCGGCCACGGGATCAAGCCTTCGGGCTGGGGACCTCTGCTCCAACCTGGAGGAACACACAGATACTGGACCCACTCGGCCGTTCCCAATGCTCACTCGAGCGATTGGCAGCTCGCAGTGACGCTTGCGAACGAGCCGAGTACCAAAAAACGGGTCATCTGAATGCTCCTGCCGTCTGACACCGTCTTGCACTGCAGGTCGCTCCTCCCTGCAGTGGCGCTCAAGACGGGCAGACCCAAGGCGCTTACCTGAGCTCTCGTCGCCCGGACACAAGGCGGGAAGGCCCTCCGCTTTCTTGCGGGACCGACGAGACGCTCGTGTTCCCTCAGCGCCAGGGGATTTGCTGTCTCCGGCTTGGTGGCGTTGGGACACCGCGAACTCGGGCTGCTTTAAAACAGCCGGAGTTTCGTCCCAACGGAACAACCACATGCCGGAGTCTCGCTTACCTGCTGCGTCCTGTGGTGGCCAGTCTTTCTGTAACGGGGAGCGAGGAGGCGGACGCACACGCTGAGTTAAGCGAGATTTATTAGGGGCAAATCCAGGGTCGTAGTCAGAACATTCCAGGGTCAGTGAGCCGACACGTACAGACTTAGGGTAAGACATCTCAAGAATCAACACAAACGAAGACCAGGTACAAAGACACGATACAAAGGTACAAAGACTGGCAAACGGAAGGGGCAAACACAGGGCTTAAATACACGTAACAATGAGGGACAGGTGATAACAATCAGGGGCGGAGTTACAAAACCAAAACATGAGCACATGGACAGGACTGGGAGGAGCCAACCGTGACACATGTTTTTTCTTTTCAAAACAAGACTGTATAGACAGCGATGCTGCCATAAGTGCAAATTTAAAAGGCTAAAATAATAAAGAAATACATAAAGCGATAAAATTTAACTATAGCATTGTGATCTACTACACACAGCGTGAAAGAAGGAAGGAGCGAGAGTGGAAAAGATCAAGGGAAGAAAAGAAGATGGAATCGGGAAGACTAGTGAAGAGACAACAAAGAGGTTTACAGCACTCTTCTCTCCTCCTCCCACTTTACAGTACAGATCACAGATGAGTGAGACACAGAGACAGAGACACAGAGAAAGAGACAGAGAGAGAGAGACAAAGAGAAGGTATAAAAGCTCTGAAGCCTGAAAAGCATGATAATATGAGGCGGGTAAGTAGACAATCTGAGACACATCTAAATATATACACTGAATTACAGCCTAAACGTGTGGGCGAGTCTGAACACGTATGATTGGCTTCTCATTTATAACAACTTAACAGGAAAATTACAATTCAAAGGGTGACTGATCACACTATTTAGGCAGCTTGTGGAAAAAAGCCACTGTAGATTTAAATAAATTAAATAATAAAAAGAACAGATGAGTAAACTATATTTAATTCTGTCTCCAGGATGAGTGGGATATATCGAGGGGCTTTGAGGATGTGTTCTGTTTTTATACATTGACCATTAAGTTATTTTTATATCCAAAGACATGAGGGAGGGATGGAGCTGCACACTGCAGCTCCTAAAAATAAAACATTTACCACTGTTAGCATACGCAGATGCATGGAACAGGACAAGGTAGGCTTTCACTGCAGCGGCTTCACTCACATTCACTCACTGACACACACTACCAGGTCAGAATGATCCACCACCCTAGTAATATCTGGACAACAACAGTCCTGTGTTTGGAAACTGACCAATGGTGAATGAAGTAGAGCAGGCTGATCAACTGTGCAGCAACAGATGGACTACAGCCTGTGACTCTATACCAGTATCTTCTTCTTCTTTTGGCTGCTCCCTTTAGGGGTCTTGTCCAGCCTTGTCAATCCCAACGAAAATCTCAGCATCTTAATCTCCGCCACCTACAGCTCAGCCTCCTGTCTTTTAGACAGAGCCACAGTCTCCAAACCATGCATCATAGCAGGACGCACTACTGTCTTGTGAACCTTCCCTTTCACTCTTGCTGCTATCCTTCTGTCACACATCAGCCCTGACACAGTCTCCACCCACTCCATCCTGCCTGCACCCTCTTCACCTCTTTTCTACACTGTCCATTGCTCTGGATGGTTGACCCAAGATATTTGAAGTCATCCACCTATACGACCTCTACTCCTTGCATCTTCACCTTTCCACCTGCCTCCCTCTCATTAACACACATGTATCCCATCTTGTCTCTACTGACCTTCATTCTCTCCTCTCCAGTGCAAACCTCCACCTCTCCAGATTCTCTTCCACCTGCTCTCTACTCTCACCACAGATTACAATGTCATCTGCAAACATCATGGTCCATGGAGCCTCCTGCCTGACTTCATCTGTCAACCTTTCCATCACCATTGCAAACAAGAAGGGGCCCAAAGCTGATCCCTGATGTAACTCTACCTTCACCTTGAAACCATTTGTCATTCCAACTGCACACCTCACCACTGTCTCACTATCCTCATACATGTCCTGCACCACCCTAACATACTTTTCAGCTACACCTGACTTCCTCATACAGTACCACAGTTCCTCTCTTGGCACCCTATCATATGCCTTCTATAGATCCACAAAGACACAATGTAGCTCCTTCTAACCTTCTCTGTACTTCTCTACCAACACTCTCAATGCACAAAAATGCATCTGTTGTACTCTTTCAGGGCATGAAACCAAACTGCTGCTCACTGATCTGAACCTGGTGACCTGAATCATGGTGTGGCTCATCAACTTTATACCTCTGTAGTTACTGCAGCTCTGCACATCACCCTTGTTCTTAAAAATGGGGACCAATACACTGCTTCTCCACTCATCAGGCATCCTCTCACTCTCCAGGATTTTGTTAAACAACCTGGTTAAAAAGTCCACTGCCTTCCTCTCCTAAACATCTCCATACATCCACAGGTATGTCATCTGGACCAAATGCCTTTCCATTCTTCATCCTTTTTAAAACTGCCCTCACTTCCAACTTACCAATTCTCTGCACGTCCTGATCCACTATCTCTCCCCCCTTTGTCCTCCTCTCTCTCTCGTTTTCCTCATTCATTAGTTCTTCAAAGTACTCCTTCCATCTATTCAACTCTCTGTTCACTCACTAGTACATTTCCCTCTCTATCCTTTATCAGCCTAACCTGCTGTACGTCCTGTCCCGCTCTATCTGTTTAGCCAAATGATACAAGTCCTTTACTCCTTCTTTACTGTCCAGCCTCTCATACAGCTCATCATAGGCCTGAGCCTTTGCTTTTGCCACCATTCTTTTCACTATTCGACTAGCCTCACTGTACTTCTGCCTACTTCCTTCATCTCTCTGGTTATGCCACTTTTTCTTAGCTGCCTTCTTCGTCTGAATACTCTCCTGGACTTCCTCATTCCACCACCAACTTTCCTTGTCTTCTTTCCTCTGACCAGACGAAACACCCAACACATTCTTGCCAGTTTCTCTCACCACCTTAGCTGTAGTTTCCCAGTCCTCAGGTAGCTCCTCACTGCCCCCAAGAGCCTGTTGCAATTTTTTCCCTGAACTGCCTGCAACCATCCTCCTCCTTCAGCTTCCACCATCTAATCTTTGGCTCTGTCTTCACTCTCTCCCTCTTCTTTGTTTCTAATCTCATTCTACAGACAACCACCCTATGCTGCCTTGCTACACTTTCCCCTGGTACCACTTTACAATCTCCAATCTCCTTTAGGTGGCATCTCCTGCTAAGGATATCCACCTGTGTGCACCTCCCTCCACTCTTGTATGTCATCCTGTGTTCTTCCCTCTTCTGAAAATACGTGTTCAACACAGCCATTTCCATTCTCTTTGCAAAATCTACAACCATCTGACCTTCCGCATTTCTCTCTTTCACACCATACATACCCAGCACCTCTTCATCTCCTGTGTTCCCTTCACCAACATGTCCATTGAAGTCTGCACCAATCACTAATCTCTCCTCTCTAGGGACACTATCTACCACTTCATCCATCTTACTCCAAAATTCCTCTTTCTCCTCTAACTGACAACCAACATGTGGTGCATATGAACTGACCACATTCAATATTACACCACCAACCTCAGAGTCCCTACTCTAACCTCCACACTCCCACACTCCCACACTATACCTGTCATAGTGGATTTAATTAGTTCCTAATAAAGTGGTATTTTAGTGAGTACAAGGTAGGTGTTTCTGATAAAGTGGCCAGTTAATAGAAGTACAGGGTAGGTGTTTTTAATAAAGTGGCCAGTTAGTGGAAGTACAGGGTAGGTGTTTCTAATAAAGTGGCCAGTTAGTGGAAGTACAAGGTAGGTGTTTCTAATAAAGTGGCCAGTTAGTGGAAGTACACGGTAGGTGACTGAGATAGTGGCCTGTATGTGTGGGTTTTCGCTCTTGGTAGGCAAAAAAGATCTTGAAATGACTGTGGCATAGACAGAAAAGATGAACCTTAGCAATATTTCTTAGGTTCCTTAAGACACAATTGGAGGAAAAATGAAATTAAAAATGGTGATAAAGATTTTCAGAATGTAAAAAATAGGAATTCTGCTTATTTTGTCAAAATTTCTGCGTAAACATTTAAGATGTACACAAAATCATTCAGAATGTTTTGATTTGAAATGCTTCATTCTAGAGAAACTAACAGAATAGTCAAAACTGTTCACAGTGGTGGTGAAGGGAACCAGATGTCTGACCAGTTTAATGCCTCTAAAGCTCCCTCACAGAAGGTTATTACATACAATGGTTATGAATAGACAGCCTGGTGCCCGAGACATCATTTTATGATAATTTTGAGATACATTTTTGCATGAAAGGTGTTAAAATCCATAAATGGAGCAGAGGTACATGCATGTCATCCTGAGGCAAAACAGACTCAACACAACAATTATTCCTTTGAGATTTTCCATTATATGGTCATCGTCAATATTTCATGCTCATTTAGGTTCACTGGTGGTAGAGGACTGTTGTAGACAGACCCCTGGTTCCTATCACCACCACTGTAAGCAAATCTGTTACTAGATTTCTTCACATTAAACCACCCTGAAATGTGGAAAAGTAGAAAAATTCCCCTTTAACACACAAATGCTGCCATCTTAGTCTATGAAAAATTATCCTAATCCAAATATTGTACCTCACACACATCATGACAGAGAGAATTATTTGGCAAGAGATTAATAGTAGTACTTCATAATACATAAACATCTCGCCGTTTCTCTCTCTCACACACTCTCTCGCACACTCACTCACACACACACACGCAAAGTTATGATGACACCTTACGCAATGAAGCACATTCAGAATTGCAAAACAGAGCTCAGGAACAGATGGAGCGCTGTCTAATTTCACAAACAGGGTCAGAATCAGCACATGCACAGGACTTTATCTGTCTTATTCTAATATAGCTTGACCCAGTGTTAATGAATGGCACTTGTGACTTTGCTGAAGTGACTCTGCAGTCGTGGCAGTTGATGTGGACTGTACGCAGCAAGCAGTGTGTGTAATTCTCTGCCTGTTACAGCAGGGGACTCGGAGTGTGTGTCTTCACAGGGGCACTATGGCCAGCTGTCATCTGAACATGATGGACAGTTTGTTTACCTCATCAGCGCTCACTGACAGCAAGGACATCAAGGACTTGTCAGCAAGATCTCACACTAAGCCCGTGCTCTTCCACAGTAAGTGTCAGTGTTACAGATGTCCATCAGTCAGGAGGGAAGGCAGGTATAAAGCCACACAGTTTGAGCAAACTAAGGAGGAGTAAGAAACGTTTTAGAATGTCAAATTCAACAACTACAGTCTCTGGCCACTTTAGTAGAAACACCTACCTATACTTCCTCTGACTGGCCACTTCATTAGAAATACCTATATTATACTTAACTAATTGACCATGTTATTAGAAACACCTACCTTGTACTCCTACATAGGCCGTGCCTGGAACACCCCCACCGGGAGGCGTCCAGGGAGCATCCGGATCAGATTCCCGAACCACCTCAGCTGGCTCCTCTCAATGCGGAGGAGTAGCGGCTCTACTCTGGGCTCCTCCCAGATGACCAAGCTCCGCACTCTATCACATAGCATGTAGCCCGCCACCCGACAAAAAAAGCTCATTTCCACCGCTTGTATTCGCGATCTCGTTCTTTTGGTCATTTTCCACAGCTCAGCAAAGCACAGAGGGTTGGGATGTAGATCGACTGGTAAACAGAGAGCTTCGCCTTCTGGCTCAACTCCCTCTTCACCACTACAGTCCGGTACAGTGACCGCATTACTGCTGCCGCCTCTCCCAGCCTACGGCCAATCTCACAATCCCTCTTCCCATCACTCGTGAACAAGACCCCAAGATACTTAAACTCCTCCACCTGAGGCAAGTCCTTTCACCTTACCTGGAGTGGGCATACCATCCTTTTCCAGGCCAAGACCATGGACTCAGACTTGGAGGTGCTGATCCGCATACCAACCGCTTCACACTCAGCTGCAAACTGCTCCAGCGAGCGCTGGAGGCATCCATGTGATTCTGCCAAAAGAACAACATCATCTGCAAATAGCAGAGACGCCACCCTCCGGCCTACACACATAATGCCCTCCTGACCCCGGCTACGCTCTGACACTCTGTCCATGAATATCACAAACAAGAGTGGAGACAGGGCACAACCCTGGCGGAGTCCAACGCTAACACTGAAAGAGTCTGAATTAATGGCGAGTATACAGACACAGCTCTCACTCCGGGAGTACAGAGATTGGATAGCCTGGAGTAGTAGCCCCGGCACCCCATACTCCCAGAGGACCTCCCACAAGATATCTCGAGGAACATGGTCATAAGCTTTCTCCAAGTCCACAAAACACATGTAGACTGGGTTGGCAAACTCCCATGCCCCCTCAACAATCTGTGAGAGGGTGAAAAGCTGATCCATAGTTCCACGGCCGGGACGGAATCCACATTGTTCCTCCTCAATCTGAGGTTCAACTATTGGTCGGAGTCTCCTTTCCAGCACCTTGGAATAGACCATCCCAGGGAGGCTGAGCAGTGTGATACCCCGATAATTGGCACGCACCCTCCGGTCCCTTTTTAAAAATAGGGGCCACCACCCCAGTCTGCCAGTCCAAGGGTACTGTTCCCGAGGTCCATGCAATATTGCAGAGGCGTGTTAGCCATGACAGCCCCACAATATCCAGAGCCTTAAGCATTTCTGGACAAATCTCATCCACCCCCAGTGCCTTGCCACTGAGGAGCTTACCAACTACCTCAGTTGACCCCCAGCCACCCCGACCACTCCTGAGTCGCCGGACAGTTGTCCAGAACCTCTTTGAACCTCTTTTCCAAGGACTCACCAAACTCCTCCCATGCCCTGGATTTTGCTTCTGCCACCTTTGCAGCTGCCACCTTTTTAGCCTGTCAATACCTATCTGCTGAATTGTGAGTCCTTCGGGCCAACCAGTCCCTAAAGACCTCTTTTTTCAGCTTGATGGCCTCCCTCACCACCGCTGTCCACCAGGAGGTTCTTGGGTTACTGCCCCGACAGGCACCCACAAGCTTTTGGCCACAGGTACGCCTGGCAGCTTCCACAATGGAGGTTTTGAACAGGGTCCATTCAGACTCCATATCCCCAACCTCCAAAGGGACATGAGAAAAGCTCTCCCAGAGGTGGGAGTTGGAAATCATTCCAAACAGGGGCCTCCGACAGTCATTACCAGCACACCCACACTATTCGCTTAGGCCTACCGAATCTGACCATCAGTCTTCCCTGCCATCTGATCCAACTCATCACCAGATGGTGATCAGTTGACAGCTCAGCACCTCTCTTCACCCTAGTGTCCAGAACATATGGTCCCAAGTCAGATGACAACAAAGTCAATCATTGACCTTTGACCCAAGGAGCTCTGGTACCATGTACACTTATGAACATCCTTGTGTTCAAACTTGGTGTTTGTTATGGACAATCCATGCCTGGCACAGAAGTCCAATAACAATTCACCATTCGGGTGTAGATCGGGCAGGTCGTTCTTCCCAATAATGCCTCTCCAGGTCTCCCAGTCATTGCCAACGTGAGTATTGAAGTCTCCCAGTAGGACTATGGAGTCTGTAGGTGGGACCCTTTCCAGAACCCCGCCCACTCGCTCTAAGAAGGCCCAAATACTCTGACCTGATGTTTGGTGCATAAGCACAGACAACAGTCAAAGTTTTCCTTTCTGCGATTTTAATTCGCATTGAGGCAACACTCTCGTCCACCGGGACAAACTCCAACTGCATGGTCACCAGCCGGGGACTTGCGGCACCTCTCACCCTGTGCAACCCCTGAGTAGGAGAGAGACCAACCCCTATCCAATCCCTGGTTCCAGAGCGAACACTGTGGGTGGAGGTGAGCCCAACTATATCTAGTTGGTACCTCTCAACCTCCTGCACAAGTTCTGGCTCCTTCCCCTCCAGTGAGGTTACATTCCATGTACCAAGAGCTAGTTTCTGCTGCAGGGGCCTAGGCCACCTAGGGCCTCCCCGCAGTCTCCCACTGCCAATATGGCACTGCACCGCTCCCCCATGCTGGGCTTTGTGGGTGGTGGGCCCACATGGCCTCCCCTCTTCGGGCTGAGCCTGGCCGGGTTACGTGGGCTGCCCAGCCACCAGGCACTCGCCGTGGAACACTACCCCCAGGCCTGGCTCCAGGGGTAGGTCCCGGTGACCCTTTCCCGGGCAGGGTACACGATTTTTTTGTGCCCGATATGCATGGAGAACTTTGGATTGTGTTAGTCTGGGTCTTCACTCCAGAACTGTTCGCCCTGGGAGACCCTACCAGAAGCATATTGCTCCTAACGACTTAGTTCTGAAGATCCCTAGTCCACACAAGCCCTTCCGCCACGACAAGGCCCCGATCCAGGAAGGGATTAAAAAAATACATATGTATATATGTATATTATATTTATTATATATATAATAAAAATTAGCCTTTAAGGAACAGTCTAGCTGAAGCGTTAGTTACTCTTTAGGGTTTGCTAAATGCAACACCAGACCATAGCGAGCAGTCCTGTTTATGGGCCTTTTAATGAAGCATGCTTTAATGAGAACAATATTTAATTACTTTTTTTATATTAGCCATCTGTTAGTTGTTATGTGCTAATTGGCTATTTGAATCAGCCCACTGAGCTACTTTTCCACACCTCTTATACAGATAGTCAGCAGCCAATCTCATTGCCTCTCTCTCTCTTTCATTGCTCTTCACTTCTTTTCCAACAGTAACTCTGTCTTTTGATTCTTTTTGTTCTGTATTAAGATAAATTATTATACTCAATTACTAGAGTTTGAAATATTTGCCAGAACTCAATGGCACATTTAATTTTCCCAAATATGTGCTGGGCTCTGGTTCATATTCCACATTCATGTTCACACAGCCCACCTCCCACTTTTAACAGATATTAGTTTTTCATTTTTTCTTTGCTTTCATTACTTTAAAAGTTTCTAATCTGGCATGCTGGAGTCACCCACTCGTGTCAGAATTTAGCTCTGTGATCTACGGGGACCATGTCTGTGAGAAATTGGATGTGCAGGAAATGAAACATTAAATCGATTCTGAGGAGTTCAGTTTATTGCAGCCGAACAGGCATTTATACTTCATTTATTAGACCATGTTATTTGATCAATATGTTATATGTAACATGCTCTATATAAAGAAATACAGTGATTTGAAATTGTCTTTGTATATTTGTCACACTAAACGGTTTCAGATCCTCCTACAAAATGAAATATGAGAACAGAAGAAACACAAAACAGCTTTTAAATGATCATTTCATTTATTGATGGGGGAAAAAGGTTTCCAACACCCATGTGAAGAAATACTTGTGCCCTAAACTTAAAAACCTTTAGCAGCAACAGCTGCAATTACACGCTTCCTATAACTGGAGATCAGTCTTTCACTTCAATGGGGAAATATTTTGGCCCAGTCTTCCTGCAGGATTTTTCATTACACTGTTAACAAAGAGGGTTCTATATAGTACCAAAACAAAGATTCTTTGACTTGTAACAATAATGAAACTTTTCCAGACCCAGACTAACTTTATCCAAAAACCCCATGAAAAAAGGACACAGACAATCATGTACCCTGCCCGGGAGAGTGTCGCCGGGACCTACCCCTGGAGCTAGGCCTGGGGGGAGCATTCCTTGGTGAGTGCCTGGTGGCTGGGCAGCCCACATAACCCAGCTGGGCTCAGCCCTAAGAGGCAATGTGGGAAGACCATGTGGGCCCACTACCCGCAAGGTCCAGCATGGTGGAGGGATGCAGTGCTGTATAGGCAGTGGAAGATTGCAGGGTGGCCCTTAGTGGCCTAGACCCCTGAGGCAGAAACAGGTCTTGGTACGTGAAATGTAACCTCACTGGGGGGGAAGGATCTGGAGCTTGTGTGGGAGGTTGAGAGGTACCAACTAGATATAGCTGGGCTCACCTCCACCCACAATGTTGGCTCTGGAACCAAACTCCTGGATAAGGGTTGGTCTCTCTCCCACTCGGGTTGTACAGGGTGAGGGGTGCCAGGCGGGTGTGGGGATACTCACAAGTCCCCGGCTGGCGGCTGTGCAGTTGGAGTTTGTCCCAGTGGACGAGAGGGTTGCCTCAATGTGACTTAAAATCGCAGAGAGGAAAACTCTGACTGTTGTCTGTGCTTCTGCACCAAACAAAAAGTCAGAGTATTCAGCCTTCTTGGAGCAAGTGGGCGGGGTTCTGGAAAGGGTCCCTCCTACAGACTCCATGTTGGGAGACTTCAATGCTCATGTTGGCAATGACTGGGAGACCTGGAGAGGCGTGATTGGGAAGAACGGCCTGCGCGATCTAAACCCGAATGGTGAATTGTTATTGGACTTTTGTGCCAGGCATGGACTGTCCATAATGAACATCATGTTCGAACACAAGGATGTTCATAAGTGGTTGGATAGTGTAGTGGGTAATGCCTCTGCCTTCTACGCTGTAGACTGGGGTTCAATCCCCAACTAGGTAAACACCATACACTGTACCAATAAGAGACCTTGGGCAAGACTCCTAACACTGCCTTGGCCTAACTGTGTAAAATGATCCAATTGTAAGTTGCTCTGGATAAGAGCATCAGCCAAATGCTGTAAATGTAAATAAGTGTACATGGTACGAAAGCTCCTTTGGTCAAAGGTCAATGATTGACTTTGTTGTCGTTTCATCTGACTTGGGACCATATATTCTGGACACTCAGGTGAAGAGAGTGGCTGGCCTGTCAACTGATCACCATCTGGTGGTGAGTTGGATCAGATGGCAGGGAAGACTGATGGTCAGGCCTGGTAGGCCCAAGCAAAATACTGAGGGTGTGCTGGGAATGACTATCGAAGGCCCCTGTTTGGAATGATTTCAACTCCCACCTCCAGGAGAGGTTTTCTCATGTCCCGGAGGAGGTAGGGGACATAGAGCCTGAATGAACCCTGTTCAAAACATCCATTGTGGATGCTGCCAGGCGTAGCTGTGGTCAAAAGCTTGTGGGTACCTGTCGGAGCAGTAAACCAAGAACCCCCTGGTGGACACTGGTGGTGAGGGAGGCCGTCAAGCTGAAGAAAGAGGCCTTTAGGGATTGGATGGCCCCAAGGACTCCTAACTCAGCAGATAGGTACCGACAGGCAAAAAAAGTGCCAGCCGTAATGATGGCAGAAGCAAAATGTGGGGCATGTGAGGAGTTTGGTGAAGCCATGGAAAAAGACTTTCGTTCAGCCTCAAGGAAGTTCTGGACAACTGTCTGGTGACTCAGGAGCAGTTGAGGTGGCTGCGCTCAAGCTGTATTCGGCAAGGGTGGAGAGACTCTGACTTCAAATGAGGATATTGTTGGTTGGTGGAAGGAGCACTTTGAGGAATTCCTTAATCCGGGAGACATGCCTCCCTCACGGGAGTCAGGGCCAGAGGCTTCTGGCATGTCAAGTCCCATTTCCCTGGTGGAGGTCACTGAGGTAGTTGGCAAGCATCTCAGTGGCAAGGCAACGGGGGTGGATGAGATTTGTCCAGAGATGTTTTGGATATTGTGGGGCTGTCGTTGCTAACACATCTCTGCAATATTGCATGGACCTCGGGAACTGTACCCTTGGACTGGCAGACTGGGGTGGTGGTCCCCATTTTTAAAAAAGGGGACTGGAGGGTGTGTGCCAACTATTGGGGTATCACACTGCCTGGGGAAATCTATGCCAAGGTGCTGGAAAGGAGACTTCGACCAATAGTTGAACCACAGATTGAGGAGCAACAATGTGGATTCCATCCCAGCCATGGAACAATGGGCCAGCTTTTCACCCTCTCTCAGATTGTTGAGGGGGCATGGGAGTTTCCCAACACAGTCTACATGTGTTTTGTGGAATTGGAGAAGGCTTACTACTGTGTTCCCTGAGATATCTTGTGGGAGGGACCTCCGGGAGTATGGGGTGCTGGGGCTACAACTCTGGGCCATTCAACCTTTGTACTCCCGGAGTGAGAGCTGTGTTCATATACTCGGCATTAAGACAGACTCTTTCAGTGTTAGTGTTGGACTCCGCGAGGGTTATGCCCTGTCTCCACTCCTGTTCTGATATTCATGGACAGGGTGTAAAGGTGTAGACGGGTCAGGAGGACAATATGTGTGGAGGCCAGAGGGTGGAGTGTCTGCTATTTGCAGATGATGATGTACTTTTGGCTGGATCACATGGATGCCTCCAGTGCTCACTGGAGTGGTTTGCAGAGTGTGAAGCGGTTGGTATGCGAATCAGCACCTCCGAGTCTGAGTCCATTATCTTAGCCTGGAAAAGGATGGCATGCCTACTCAAGATAAGGGGAAAGGACTTGCCCCAGGTGGAGGAGTTTAAGTATCTTGGGTTCTTGTTCACAAGTGATGGGAAAAGAGATCATGAGATGAGATGGGACAGGGGGCAGCAGTAATGCGGTCTCTTCACTGTACCAGACTGCAGTGCTGAAGAGGGAGCTAAGCCATAAGGCAAAGGTTTCTGTTAACCGGTCGATCTACATCCCTGTGGGTAATGACCGAAAGAACAAGATCACAAATACAAGTGGCAGAAAGTAGCTTTCTTTGTAAGGTGGCGGGCTACACTCTATTTGATAGGGCGAGGAACTTGGCCATCCGGGAGGTGCTCAGAGCAGAGCTGCTACTCCTCTTTATTGAGAGGAGCCAGCTGAGTTGGTTCAGGCATCTGATCCGGATGCTCCCTGGACACCTCCCCACGGGGGTGTACTAGGCACAGCCTACCAGGGACAAGACCTTGAGGTTGTCCTAGGACCCGCTAGAGGGATTATATCTCCAAGTTGGCCTGGGAGTAGCTTGGCGTCCCCTGGATTTAGCTGGAGGAAGTTGCGGGGGACAGGGTCGTCTGGGATTCTGTGCTCTCTCAACTGCTACCGTAACCCTATCTGCACTAAGTGGTTAACAATGATGATGATAACACTGGCCCTAAAACAGCAAAGCATCCCAATCCCAGCACTGTTAGCTTAAGATGTAATGGGATGTATGTCTTCAAAAAGTTGTACTTTCAACTCATTAGCCTTCTGAACATTATTCCAAAAGGCTGGTTGTTATCAAAGTGTTATGTTCCTTTTGAAGAGCAGTGGTTTTTGCCTTGCAACTCTGCTGTAGAAACCATTTTTCACTGAACTTATTATCTGAGGTAAACAAGACCTGCAGATCCTTAGATTTCATTTGGGTTCTATTGTAACTTCTTGGGTGTGTCCTTGGAGGAATTTTGGTAGGCTGGCCATTTCTGGGAACATTTTAAATTTAGTTCTGAAACAAGGAATTTTGAAGATCTGAAACAAGGAAATTTGACAGCATTTTAGAATTAAATGGGTAAAGGCTAACATTGTGTTCTTGTATATCAGCACAGCTTTTGAACAGTGTATTATGGAAAGTTTACCCAGACTAAAAACCATTTGGAATGTTGTTTAAAAGGACTGCTTCATTTTTGTCAAAGTGGAATTATAACTTTATTTTGTTTAGCTAAATACATCTTAGCCTATTATTTTATGTTCTTTCTTTATTCATTCATGATCTAATAACAGCTATTATCTTTGCTACACAGTAATTTGACCGACACTGTCACTAGAAAAACAAGGTTTTATTTGGCATTGTGTTTAATGATAGGTTGGTTTTGGTCAATTTATGTACAACATTTTCTTGAGCTTGAGGCAGTTTTGAAGTCAAAACTTATGTGGTTTGGTTTGAAGAAAATATGACTGGCTCAGACAGAGTTTGAAGTCAGAACTTGGTGCTGAAAGTTCTCAGGCTGTATTTAGATTTGGACTGACATTTCAGGCCTCTGAAATTGGAAAAAAAATCCTTCTGTACTGTAAAGCCTTCTACTGTTTGAGCTGTTGTTACCATGGGACACTGTTTATGAGGCATTCTTCATACAGGACTAATTTCTGTGGATACATACCTTATTTGGTTCATTCCTAATTTGCTCCCAAGCTGAGCCTAAACCAATTAAACTATGCAAACAACACTATGTGCAGAACATAGCCCAGTGGATCTAAATAATCCTACTGCCAATACAACATTTTATTACCACAGCATATCTTACTCACAATGGAATCGAATAACATAATAAATTTACACTGCCTCATAAAAGTATTACATTTAAGTCCCATAGTAATTCTATTGGTGAAATATGAAACTCTTTTTCTCTCCACCAAGTACATTAATATATATATATATATATATATATATATATATATATATATATATATATATATATATATACACACATACACACACACAGTATTTCCAAAAGTGTTCACTCACCCATCGAAATCATTTAATTCAGGTGTTCCAATCACTTCCATGGCCACAGGTGTATAAAGCCAAGCCCCTAGGCCTGCAGACTGCTTCTACAAACATCTGTGAAAGTCATGAAATTTACTCACTACGAAATATTCCACAGTCAACTGTCAGTGGTATTATAACAAAGTGTAAGTGATTGGAAACGACAGCAACTCAGCCATGAAAAATGACAGAGCGGGGTCAGTGGATGCTGAAGCGCATAGTGTGCAGAGTTCACCAACTTTCTGCAGAGTCAATCACTACAGACCTCCAAACTTCATTTGGCCTTCAGATCAGCTCAAGAACAGCATAGAGAGCTTCATGGAATGCGTTTACATGGCCGAGCAGCTGCATCTAAGCCTTACATCACCAAGCGCAATTCAAAGCATCGAATGCAGTGATGTAAAGCGCTGCCACTGGGCTCTAGAGCACTGGAGACGTGTTCTCTGGAGTGACCAATCACTCTTCTGTCCTGGCAAGCCATTGGACCAGTCTGGGTTTGGTGGCTGCCAGGAGAACGGTACTTGTCTGACTGCATTGTGCCAAGTGTAATGTTTGGTGGAGGAGGGATTATGGTGTGGGGTTGTTTTTCAGGAGTTGGGCTCAGCGCCTTAGTTCCGGTGAAAGCAACTCTTAACGCTAAGAGATTTTGGACAATTTCATGCTCCCTACTTTGTGGGAACAGTTTGAGGATGGCCCCTTCCTATTCCATCCTGACCTCAAACGGATAGAACATCTTTGGGATGAATAAGAGCGGAGACTGTGATCCAGGCCTTCTCGTCCAACATCAGTGTCTGACCTCACAAATGTGCTTCTGGATGGTCAAAAAAAAATTTGGTCAAAAAAAGGTAAAAAAAATGTCCATAAACACACTCCTAACCTTTGTGGAAAGCCTTCGCAGAAGAGTTGAAGCTGCTATAACTGCAAAGGATGGGCCGACATCATATTAAACCCTATGGGGTTCATATATATGTGTGAAGGCAGACGAGCGAATACTTTTGGCAATATAGTGTACGTATGGTTTAGAACTGAACCTCAAACCAGTGAGTATATATGAAAAAGACTTATGTTTGATTTCATTAACCTTACATGATCAAAGCTTTAAAGGGCCCATACTCTACATTTTACATTGTTCTTGTATTTTATTTTTTTTCTCTGAGGTCTGCTTATAATGTCTGTGTAGCTGTATGAACATTTGTGTGATGGGAGATGAGTCAGTGACCCAGACTTGTGTTGCATTCGAGTTGCATGTTGACTGACTCATGACTCAGATTCTCAACCCAGACCAGACCAACCAAGACTTAAGATTCAACCTGAGAAAAAAAACAAAAGCTGATTTCTTGGCACTTCCAACCTTAATGATAATAATAAAACCCAAATGAATAAATGAATTAAAACCTTTTGTTTCCACTATTATGCTGCTCTACTGCAGCTCACAGGGGTGTTTGGTTTGATATGGCATCAAATATCAAGCATTTCATTACTGATCCTTCAGTCTGATGAGCGGAAAACTAAATGCAGTAAATAAAGTGTTTAAAGAAATGAGGAAAAACAACTTGACAGAGTTGGCTAACATGTAGTTTGGATATTAATGATGAAGTTGTCAGTTAATCCAACAGATCTTGTGAAGGTAAATGTAGATTACAGTGACTAGCTATAGAACAACTTTAGACTTACCAGCCATTTCATGTTTTGCCTTTCTTCTGTAGCCTTTTCAACTCCTTGGAGCCATCGGTGGTTCCAAAACACACTTAGTCATATTATTCTTCATAACTTCCATATTTCATAAGGTACATTCAGAAGGTGGGCATTGTATGAGGCTGTAACCCTTCTTTCCAGTCAAATAGATGGTGATGTCATTTTAAACCCTTATAATAAAAGAAGCTGAACTCAGTTTGTTTTTCTACTGAAAGTCAACCCATTTTCCTCCAAATCTGTGCTATAAACTATAAACAGACGGCGTCTCTTCAGTGATCTGCCCTGTAAAAATTATTTTTATAAAATAATACAAAGGCCATATAAGATTTTTGGCTGTGAACAGTAAATTGTAAGTGTATAGCAATAAGTGTGATCATAAAACACATGTTCTGTTAATTTGAGGGGAGCTTTTTCAATAAATAAATATATAAATTAAAAAAAGCATTTATTTCATGCAGTTACTGAATAATTTGCCTTATGATTTGGTTCCATACATTCAGAGGGACAAACTAAAATACACCCTGGAGAATAAGAGATTAAACACGGCATTTACTATGGACAGTACTTCACTGCTATCCTGCAGACTTTAATATACTGAAAGATGCATTCTTTGAAGCCATGCCAGACCCTGGCACATTCTTAGTGGGATAATGTGTACAATGCAATTCCTGAAGCTAATAACAAGACTTAACTAAGATTCTGCACTGAAGACTAAAGACTAAAACTTGACTTAGACTTGCACCTCTCAGACTTGACTTAGACTCACATCTCAGAGCCCTGAAATTTGACTTTGTCACATCTCAGAGGTGCGAGTCTGACTAACATTTCGAAACTCAAAACTTTAATCAGACTCGCAATTTGAAGACTCGACTGATACTTATACCTCACAGACTCAAGACTAAACTTGGACTAGCACCTTAGAGACTCCAGACTCCTACCTCAGAACCTTGAAACCTGAATCAGATTTGGGCTTCAGAGACTTCCCCCAGACTCACACATCAGAACCTCGAAACATGACTCACACCTCACAGACTCCAGATTTGACTCGCACCTCGTAGCCTTAGCCTCAGACTCGCACATCAGAGACATTACTTGGACTTGCACCTCAGAGACTTGACTCGTGCTCACACGTCTGACAATTAACTCCGACTCTCACGTCACACTTGACTCAGAATTGCATCTCAGTGCCTCAAAACTTGATTCAGACTCTCCCCTCAGAGACTAGAGACTAAACTCAGACTCACACTTAACAGACTCGACTCGGACTCACACCTCAGAGGCTCCTATTTTAGTACTAAATACTGTTTTATTTCAAGAAAATAAGAAAATCATTGTTTTTCATGATAAGGGCCCTTCAAATAACTTGGAATGTCTAGTTGCATTGAGTTCCTCTGGCCTAGTTCATCTGGACTTTTCACATAGACTGTGTTGCCTTGGATAAGAAGAAGTCAGGTCAAAGCTGCCTGTTATCAGCAGTGCTGAACAGTCGAGGCCTTCTTGATCTTTTTTTTATTTTTGTTCTCGTTACTTGCACAGCTCTCCCTTCATACTGTGAAGTGACAGGATGACATTTGATAATCTCTGTCCATCATGCTGCGCAGCAGTTGTACACACACACAGACACACAGACAGACACACACACAAAAACACACAAACACACACCCGCCATCAGCTCTTCAGACTAACAGCCTTCCCACAGAAAGGCTCAGTATGATATTGGAGTCACGACCTTTTCCTGCTGAAAAGAAGCTGGAACAACCACGGTTTATAGTCTGCAGCACCAGCATTAGAATCTCACTACTCAAAACTGAGAAACCTCTCCTCTGACTGATGACTTTTTATAATTGCCACATTACAGAAAGAAGAAAGAGGTGTTGGAAGTCATTCATAGTGAGATTGAGAGTTGAGTAGTTTATTAAAAGCAGTGCAACACCTCTCAACTTAAATCATTTTAATTTCACTAAAGTCTGAGGGACATTTATAATCATGTGTTGTGATTATGTTAGAAACTGGGGTCATTGGGTTCGCCCTTTCAACGCCACAGAAGAGTAGAAAAGCAAATATAAGAATTGCTTAGAGTATAAACCTAATAACTGAACACTCATCATCATCAGTTTCATTTATACTGTATATTCCCCAGGCTTGTTATGAAAAAGGCCAAATTACGGAAGATGCAACAAAAATAAGTTAGTATCTACAATATACCTTATATTCTGAACTTAACTATGCTGACATCCACTGGCAAATCTAGTAGAGCTGGACTATCAGCTTGGGCCATAAATGTCAAAAACACTGTAGAATGCTCATTTCTACTAGCACACTTACGGAATTTCCAATTGTAAGTTATCGTGAAGCCAATGCTGGTGTGCGTGAGCATTTTTTGGCTATTTTGGATTAAATACTGATATTTGAAGTTTGTAAAAGACACACTATATGTTGTATTTAAAACTTGTTACAGACCTTAATATTAAAAGTCCTGCTGCTGTTTTCCATTTCCAACCACTGACTGAAACATGGTAAGACTACAGCACCAATTTGCATTTAGTGACATATATGTGACTTTCAAAAGGCCAAGAGTGTCTCTTCCTAATTATTCTATATTTTTATGATAAAATGAAAACCTTCTGCCTAGAATGGCTTTATATGTAATTTTCTTAGACGCCTAATACTTTTGCAGAGTACTGTATGTTTGTACAGGTAATGTAAAGCTCTAACTGATTTTCTGCACTGTTTGTCCTTAAAATCTTCCTTCTTGTTCTCCACAGAGCTACATTATTCATCATTTCTGTAAGTGAATGCTCTTCCAGCTCCATATTTGGCTCAACTATATTCAAAATAAAAAAGAGAAAGAGAAAGCTTTCAGTGACAACATTAAGTTATATTTTACACACCCCCTGCCTTTTTTTTACAATATTGGTGGTCCCTCACTTGAGATGCTTTTTCCCATTAATAATACTGATAAAATCTATGTTGATGAAAATAAGCAATATTAACAAAACTTGAAGCGACCTGGATTTTCATCTTTGTAGGTGCACAAGCAAATCAACATTTAATCAACAATAAAATGTCTAGTTTTTTTAAAAGCTATTTTTATTGTGTCCGTTGTGTGGGGTTGTTTGACATGAAGAAAGCTGCAGTCATGCTATCCATTTTATCCCAGTATGGCCGGCTTTGTGGAGAACTGTTTTTGACAGCAGGGTGTTCAGACTCCTCCCCTTTCACTCCTCATTGCTCACCAGCAGCTCAACTTAGGAGTCTGAGCATTTCATACAGAGAGAGGCAACAGTGTCCTAGTTAATCTGATTTGTTAATCTATGATTATGTTACAGGGGTAACATTTTATTTTATTGTATTAATCACAAATGTTGTAGTCTATTTTCATTCCACCAGCAGAATGGCCGTTAGAGGTCCTGCAGAAAGAGGTTATACAAGCTGTTTGAAGTCTTTAGATGTTATGTGCCATTACATATTACCTAAAACTGTTGGGACCTGTGGAGCTGTTTGATCTAGTAGAGCCAGCTTCTAGCTTGTGGTGTTAATGGAGTAAATGGGTTCAATGGGCTCTGGTCTTTCTTTTTTGTCAACATTGAACAAACCCAAGGCATCACCCACTTTGTCTGCGGGTGTTTGCTCCTCAATCTTCTCATTCATTTCTCAGTGGCTTGTAAAAAAAGAAGGCATGCTTATTTTTCTTGAACTCCTTCTTCTTCTTCATATCCAGGTTCCACATCATCCTTCATCACTGTTTTCTCAGAGGGAAAAACACATCATGATGTATCATTCAAAGTATTAGACAACCCCTGTTTGCCTTTCTGAGGCCTCTTCTGCCTGGAACCATAAAAGAGCTGCAAAGAGAACCCAATAACCCATTAACACCATTTACTCCATAGAACCACAGCTACTGATTCAGACTGTGGGAGAATCATGGATGGACTTAACAGGAACCACAGCACGGGAAATCCCACCAATAAAATGCAGGTAGTCTCTTTAGCCCTCTGGGGTCCACAAGTTCCTGAATCTGTAGAGTCGCCCTTTCCAGTCATGTAATCACAAGAGAATGCATGACTCACAACTGGAGTTATGAGCCTATGAAGAGGGACTAAGATTCACATCATCTGCCTCTCACTGTGTGGAACTGGTGGATTCGTGTTTCCATCTACATTCTGTGTGAAACTGATCAATGGACATTCAGGAAATCACTAAGGACTGCCAATCATGCTGGAAACCATTCTTCACTCAGTCCACTTTGGGGACACATATGAAACAGTGGGCAGAGAGTTTACAGCTGCTGAAGTTGCTGCAGCAGTTTGTTGGAAAGAAGTGATCAAGATAACGGAGCATTTTGATATGAACCATATTGCTATCATGTTATATGCAAGTTTCCTTAAAGGGGAATTTAACTAGATATTGCTGCTGTTGGAACAAACCTTGTGTCTCCAAAATGAGAACTTTACAGGAGAAGGAAAAAACGTATTCTACTTTTAATGTAAGTGAATTTAACCAGACTTTTTTACCCAAGTAATTTTGAACCAGTGAAATTTACACACAATCTAAAGAGCATGTATTATCAAATTATGTCAAAAAACTGGAAAATGACAAACATGGAGATGCAAGGTTTAGTCCCGTCAGCTGTGATATGCAAACATAGAGAAAATGCCCTCAGACGATATGGGGTTAGGAAACATAACGTGGCAATTTTGAACAACAAGCAAGCATAATGTCAACAATAAATGGATAATAACTTGCTACACCAAGGTTTTTTCATTATCAAAATAATGAAATATATATTTGCTATAAATACATAATAGTGATGGAATAGTGTAGTGGCTAACATCACTCTGCATGCTGACAGACAGTAACGCAAGAGTTTTTGGCTCCTTTTGGAAAACCTCTTAATTCTACATTCAGCTTTGTCTTTTGATCACTCTGTCTGTAAGAGTGACTGCATTGTACAGTAAATTAAGTTTAATTCATGTTGTCTTTAGTTCCATTTGAACACCTGCCCCCAAAAATGTCTGAGAATGGGCCTTCGTGTCTGGCTGTGAGGCCTCATTGCTGTGGAGTAGTGTAACTCAAGAGGCTGACCTGGGAGGCCTTTGAGCCACAGTCGGCACGTTTTGCTATCGCGGCAGATACAGTGGCAGAAACCTCAGCCAGTGGGGAAACATCAAAACATACACACATACAATACAGAACAGTGCACACTTACACCGGAACACACTCTCTCTGTCTATCTTTCCCTCCATGAGCAAATAAAACAGAAAATGTGCCAATTTTTATTTATTTTGTGTGACAAACCACCTTTTGAACAAGAAATAGACTGAATAGGAATAGAACAGTGAAGTAAAACAGTGAATGAGAATATAAGTCTTATCATGACTCTGATTACATTTTTCAAGAGTTATTTAACAGATATTCACACTCACACATCTCATTTACAAAAACAATTCTCTAAATAACCTTTTAAAAGATTTTAGGGGACCAAAAGTCATTCTTCTATGCCATTATGCAAAGAACCATCTTTATTCCTTTCCTTTTAAATGTGAATCACATCAATTTCTCTCATTTTTTTACAGTTAAATCAATGTGATGCAAACAGAGTCATTTAGACTTCAGATTTCTTTACAGTGGTGGTGATAGGAACCAGAGGTCATGATGTCTATAACAGAAATGTTGCCATTTTTTTCTACTATCCAAACCACCAGGTAACCTACACGCTGCAGGTCAAGCTGAGCTGTACTCAAAGCTTGAAGGGCTCGTAGTACAGTTCTATTTCACCATTGCCATCAAGTAAGTAGGGGCTGGTCCATTTTTGTCTTTGTAGGCAAGCATCAGTGTTTTAAATCTGTTGCGTGCAGCTACAGGAAGCCAGTGAAGGGAGCGCAGCAGTCGGGTAACGTGGCTGAACTTGGGGAGATTGAAGACCAGTCGTGCTGCCACATTCTGGGTGAGTTGCAGAGGCTTGATGGCCTGCATGGGAAGACCTGCCAAAAGCAAGTTGCAGTAGTCAAGCCTTGAGATGACAAGAGACTGCACTAGCACCTGGGTGGCCTCTAGTCCAACACCCTGTCACTGGTTTGTGGTTTGTTGCTCCTTGCACCACTGTCTGTTGGTACTCACCACTGCTAACTGGGAGCACCCCACAAGCCTTGTTTGTTGGAGGTGCCCTGACCTGGTCGTCCAGCTATAACAAGTTTCAAAATATTATAACAAAAGTCTCTCAGGTCTTCACACCTGCCCATCTCTCCCACTTCCAGCACGCCAACTAGGAGAACTGACCATTCACTTACCATCTAATAGATCCCAGACATTGACATGTGCTGTGAACGGTCATAATATTTAGGCTCACCTGTGTATTCTTCATAACCCTCTACACCATATTACATGGGCTATTCAGGTGGTGTGATTTCACATGATTGACTAAATGTCTTGTTTTCATTGATTAAATGTCTTTTGTCTTCATTAAAGCAATAAAGCATATTTTCACATAGGTTTGTCAAGGACTTAATAATGACTGTACTACAAAATATAGTCTGCAGATTTGTACTGAGGCAGAACAACAATCAGGACCCTTTGAGAGAAGGACACGAATGGAAAACCCAGGCAAGCATACACGGTCTCGCACAAACCCGCGCAAAAATAAAACACATGCAGCGCCACTGAGGCTCATGTACAAATCTCAGATTAATGAGGATTCAGGATTTGAAGCCTCTGGAGTTTATAACGATTAAACCGCTACAAGTAGGAAACAAAATACATGAGAAGCAGCCATTGTGGGCTTGCTGCAGAGGATTTTCATAATCTATAGAGTAATTATAATATCATCGGGGGCATGTCGGTGTACTGAGAACATCTCAATCACTGCTATTGATGAGTGCAATGCGGGAGGAAGAAGAAGGTTACTGCCATCATTTACTGAGGGCGCTGTCCATGGGGCTAGTGCTGAAATGTAAATAGTTTGAAATGGGTTTGGAATTCAGCAGCTCCCCCAAAAGTCTAGACTAATTATCATTGTTTTGCTATACTATTTACATGTATTTACATAATAACATTACATTTATGACATATTTGTTACACAAAGTAATTTTGCCTGGAAGAAATTTGTACACATAATTTCAGTAAAACTTATTGTGATGCAAATAAACAACATAAATAACAAACTGTTTTGCATCTAACGAATATACACCATATACAGTGTGGTTTTTAGGCTCTTTTGTTTGTGCTGTAAAACAGGGCAAAATGTAAAAATAAAATGATTAGAATGTTGAGAAACTGAAGAAACTGAAGGCCTTTTCATGCTTGATATTATATCCATCTTGAGTGATCTGATCATAAGGGGCCAGTGAGATGTATAGCCTGGCATTGTGTATGTACCGGGCATTTCCATGTGTCCCAAATATGTCTCCAGGGTCTGGATTTTGTCACTGCAGGAAGGGACAAAGTGTACTACAAAACCATTTGCATTAATGAAAGGGCGGTTACAAACATTTAGACTGTTTGAACAGCTAACATGACAAAGAAATGGTAGAGGAGATTAAATGAAGCTACAGCAGTCTTTGGTGCAATGATGCAGATGATTAAAATGGTGCTTCAATGCTGTCAAGACTCTTTAGCATAACACAACAAATGCAGCATCCCTGACCTCCCCCAGAAGTGCTTTGAGTGATCGGATTACAATGTGTCTCCAAGATGCATTTAACCCTGTTTACACATGTACTTACTGCTGTCTATGTATGATAACCCAGGATGCATATTGATGTCAAGAGCAAACAACACCTGAGAGTTGCTCTGCCTCACTCAGGAGCTGAAACTGCTCTGGTTTAAGCTGTTTTAGAGAATGCTATTATCAGTGAAGAAGCAGGAGACAAACTAATCCCTCTGATGTTTGTCCAAAAAATATAGTTGCTGGGATGCAGCTGATCTGCATCTTGGTTGTTGCCATGCCAATCCTGGAGTAACCAGCCAAGATGGGACAAACCACAACCCCCCCCCCCCCCCAGTACACTGGGTCACTGCTTAAAAGACCTGAAATGTCACTTCACTTTAAACCATTGTTTTTAATGAAGGTGTACCTTCTTTCTCTCAGCACTGCTTATTGGTGAGCTTCTATACGACCAACCAGTGAGCTCTGTAAGATATAATGAGTAGAACATGTTTATTTGCGAACGTTGGCTACTTTTAGCTGATTTTGCCTAGAGCACAAGCTGGGACACTTACATTAGCATCAAGGATACACACACACACACAAACGGAACACAACCTTGGCTAACCTAGCTTCACCTTTCGTCTCTGCAGTGGATATACTTAGTAGCTTTATGGCAAGATGCAAAGTTTGTCAGTCAGTAAGTCAGTCATTGGGTGAAAATGCCTCTTCTAGTCTGGCCCATTTCGTCCATAAACAGTAAGAGAACCACTCACTCACCTATAGTCTCTCACTCACTCTCTCTCTCCTGGAAGGCTGTCACTCTTGTCAGGATGAAGCATGCGGGGAGAGTCTTGACCTTAGCACACAGCTGATACTGCCACTCCACTGTGTATGAGTGCTGCACTGGTAGACTGGTCGAGTGGATAGACATTATTGGACCACCTGCCAATAGACCGTCACTTGCACAACTGCACTGAGTGGCCCTGGTTAGCCCTGCTGGGGGTCCTTAAAGCAGACTCCTGCGGTGAGAGAGAGCTGTCGAGAGAGCTGTTAGAGAGAGAGAGAGAGTATTGTTAATAAGCAGTAGCAGAAAGGAGTCAGCTATGGAGCACTGCAGCATGGAAAACAATCTTTAACCCCTTTAGGCACAAAGAAAACATGGATAATCCTGCCTTTAACCTTATATTACTGTCAGTGTCAGAGTGTCTCCTTATAACTGATTGGAAAACTGCCCCAGAGTAGCTGGTAAGTGTGCATCTCCATGTTGGTTATAGTAAAATGGATCAGTAGACAATAGAGTTTTGCACATTTTAATGCACTATTATTGTTATTCGATGTTTAATACAGCAAATTGTGTGCTAAAAATAGTGTGCTGGAAATTGTGTGCTACAATATAAAAGTTTGTTCCATATATGTTACAGTGCTCTCCACAAATATTGATATCCCTGGTAAACATGAACAAAACAGGCCGTACATTTATTGCCTTTTCTTTTGATCTATCATTCAAAATATTAACAAAAATCTAACCTTTATTTAAAGTACAATAATTGAAAAAATAACAATCTTATCAGAAATATTTTCTCAAATCTGTGTGCTACAATTACTGGCACCCCTTCATTTAATACTGTGTGCAGCCTTCCTGTGCAAAGATGACCGATCTGAGTCTTCTGCTGTAATGCTTAATGAGACTGAAGAACACATGCAAGTGATATAAGACTGTTCCTCCATACAGAACCTCTCCAGATCCACACTGTGGTCTCTACAGCTCATTCCACAGGTTTTCTATGGATTTTAGATCAGAGGACTGGATCATGGGACAACCTTAATTCTGTGGTCAGTGAACCATTTTTGTGTTGATTTGAGGCCTGCTTTGGATCATTGTCTTGCGGAAAGATCCACACTATGGCCCAATTTAAGCTTCCTGGCTGAGGAAATCAGGTTTGGGTTCTTTTGAGACCTCCTGGATGAGTCATCGGTGTGCTGTTGGTGAAATTTTGGTAGGCCAGCCACTTCTGGGAAAGGTAACTATCCACTTTTCCAAGTGTTCTCCATTTGTGGATAATGGCTCTCACTCTGTGGTTTGCTGGAGTTCCAGAGCATCAGTAGTGGATTTGCAACCCTTTTCCAGTATATTTCAATGACTTTAAATATCTTTAGGATGTCGCATCATGTGCTGCATTTTGAGACCTTCTAGCTGCTTCACGTTACTACAGGTTCTATTTAAGTTGTGTTTAGAGTAATCACCCAGACAGTAATCATGCCTGGGCTAGTGAGACTGAACCCAATAGTCAGTTAAATTAAGTAGTTGATTTAGTAGCTAAGGAGGCAGTTCACATAGGGCCAGGTAAGGCTGAACAGCACCTTTTCCTTCATTCAAGTATGTAAAATATGCAAAAATAGAATAAATTGGGAAGGGGCAAATACTTTTTCACTGCACTGTATTTAGCTTATTAGTATGTCAATTAATGCTTTCAAATCAGTGGAATGGTGAACCCAATAGTCAGTTAAATTAAGTAGTTGATTTAGTAGCTAAGGAGGCAGTTCACATAGGGCCAGGTAAGGCTGAACAGCACTTTTTCCTTCATTCAAGTATGTAAAATATGCAAAAATAGAATAAATTGGGAAGGGGCAAATACTTTTTCACTGCACTGTATTTAGCTTATTAGTATGTCAATTAATGCTTTCAAATCAGTGGAATGGTGTGTTGCTGTGTGTGTGTGTGTGTATAGTTTATATAGTGTATTCATATATATATATATATATATATATATAGGAAGAACAAAACCTTGTCACTCTAAATGTAACTTTACAGTAGAAGGAAAAAACTTACTTTACTTTTGATGTAAGTCAATGGAACCAGACGTATATATATATATATATATATACATACATATATTAGTGTAGAGACAGAGAGAGAGAGAGAGAAAGAGAGAGAGACAGAGCCAGAGAGAGAGAGGGACAGAGAGAGACAGAGACAGGACATATGTTTAAATATCTACATAGATATTTATATTGGACATTCTATTATTACATATACGTACTTACACATGAACAATATAGTAGATATTTTTGACCGTTTAAACCCTTGTGTGTGTGTGTAAGTGTTCAGAGCGAATGAATAAATGTATCTCTGCAGGAAAAGCTCTGATCTCTTGTTCAGCTGCCAGAGGTGCCATTAGGAAAGCACTGTGCTCCAAGTTGGCCTTGAATCAAAACCTAACACTATAAAATAACAGCACTTTGTAGCTACAGGCTCGCTCTGTCCAACAGTAACCCTAAGCACATTTCCTCTTTAAGGGAATTCAATGGAAACAGATTTACAAAAGGGAGATGGCTGCAAGACAAATTTGCTTAAGGAAATTGAACAGAATTGAGCACAGTGAACTTCTGTATATCATCAGAGACGACTCTGCTTCCCTATTCACTCCACTGTGCGCACATTAATAAAGCAGGACGCACCGCAGCTACTCTCAACAGACCCTCTTTTCTCCATTTCATACTCTGCCCTGAAATAAACTGCAGTGATGATATAGGGAGGAAAAGTTAAAAGAAAAACATTAGAGATCATTACTTTTTTTTGGCAGCAGTCTGTCTCAAGGAGGCTAACAGTGGAGCACGATGGGGCATTAGTGCACACATTAATATGCCCATTTCAGAACTGACCCCACTTAACCCTTTTACGCAGAGGCCCAACAGCAGCTGTTTCTGCCGACTCTTCCCCGTTAATAACAATAATGCTGTTGCCATATTTACTGATGTGTAATGGACATGATCTAACAAAGCCTGAAATGTCTGGAGTTTTATTTCTTTTGTGTGTGTCACGATTGGCCCCTCCCAGTTCTGTACGTGTTTGTTTTGGTTTATTCCCTGTGCGTTTGTTTTGGTGTTCTTTTCCTGCCCCTTGTTTGGTTACTCCTCCCCTAATTGTCTCCACCTGTTTTCCACCTGTCCCGCATTATCCCTGTTGTATTTAAGCCCTTTGTTTGTACTTGGTCTTTGCTGGTCTTTGTATTGGTCTATGTTTGCTCGTCGTGTTTGTACCATTGGTTATAGTCTGGTTTTGTCATGTCTGCACCACGATTTCTCCATATTGGCTCTATGACCCTGGACTGTTCTGACCATGACCCTGGATTTGCCCTCAATAAAAGTCACTTACCTCTGCACATGCGTCCGCTACCTCGCTCCCCGTTACAGTGTGACAATCGACCATTACCTGTATCTTCAGGAGCACCTTTAGCAGGACTTCTGGTTGTAGCACATCATTGTTATAAAAAAAAAGTCTCAAAGGACCTTGTCTGAGCTGACCGACAGCACTTCACACTTTAAATAGGGGGTTTGATCTGAATGTGATTTTAAACACAAAATCAAAGAAACATTTCACAGGAGCTGAAAATGTGAGCACTTAAATTCATATTTCATATTTTATGTGACAAATGAATTAGAGAGAGGGAGAGAGAGAGAGATACAGCAGGAGAGAGAAAGGATAGAAAGACAGAGGGAGTGAGGGAGGAAGAAAGAAAGAAAGAAAGGGGAAGAGAAAGAAAAGAGAGGTTATATAGGGAATGAAAAGAGGGGAAAAACAGAGCAAGCAAAGAAATGAATAGAGAGAGCGAGGGAGTTATAGGGGAGAGATAAAGTTAAAGAAAGACGGGGCGAGAGGGAAAAGCGGTGGAGAGAGAGGGGAGAAAAAGAAAGAAAGAAAGAAAGGGGAAGAGAAAGAAAAGAAGGACAAAGAAAGACAGAAAAGACAGACAAGGGGAATGTAAAGAGAGGGAAGGACGGTGTGGAGAAAGAGAGAAAGAGACAGAGAGTGGGGGGAAAAAAGAAAGAAAGAGAGGGGGCAAAAGAGTGAGAGACAGAAACCGAGAAAGAGGGAGAGAGAAGCACAGTGAACGTAGTCTGTGTAGATGTGTTTTCCACAGTGTGTGCATTTGACTGGTGACTTGTAAAGCAGATTGGAGACCACCCTCTGCCCCCTCTGCAAGTGAGTTACACAATGGGAGGGCAGGAGCTGTTTGATCTGATGGATGAGTGCACCATCTCTGTCTCCTCTCCTCTCCTCTCTCTGTCTGTGTGGAGTGGACTGAGGTTCAAAAGACTCACAGAAAGGCAGCACACTGTCATTTCAGCCAGACTGAAGGAGCTTCACCCAGAGCACAAACACACAGCGATGCTACTACAGCAGTCACACTTTCTGCGTGGAAAAATGAAAAGTGTGTATAATAAGAGTATAATCATTACGAATATAAGCCTACCCTTAAAAGGGAATGACCTTTGATCCTCATATATTAGTCATGCATTTTCTTCAAATATGAAGTATAAAATGCAAAAACAATCTAAATAAAGTAGATAATTATCAAACAGTTTTAAAATATGCAAAAGATAAATGGATTGATATAATAAAAGACACATCCCTCCCCAATGCTCCACAGCAAGGGCTGTCCACTTTTGATGAGGATGAAATCTGTAAATCTATAAATACACTTTCTTCTTTTCTAAAAACTTCTTTCTCAAAACATCTTTCTTGTCTCAAAATCAAAAAATAAAAATCAAAGAAAATGTGAATGTGGTATAATCACAGCTATAAAACGGATTATTATAATTCCGGTCCTAAAATCTGATTGGCTGAGCCGCGTTTAAAGCCGTTGTAACATCCACAATATACCACTGCTATGACCGCCTCACAACAACTGAACTCAGTTTTGAAAAACCCTTCTGCTGTAGCTTAGTGGATTAATCTTTGACTCTAATGCTGATGGCACAGAGCACAGAGGGTACTGAAGGGGGCAGTTGTGGGCTGGAGGTTAGGGATCCAGCCTCTTGACCGGAAGGTTGCCGGTTCAATCCCCAGAGCCGACAGCACATGACTGAGGTGTCCTTGAGCAAGACACCTAACCCCCAACTGCTCCCCAGGTGCTGCGGATTGGGCTGCCCACCCAAGCTGAATAGTGAGGTGTGTAACATTATGTTTAGAAATTCTAGCTTCTGCTGTCGAATATTGCACTGCCTGTCGAGTATGAATGTGGATGAATCCCTAATGACCATTTTTTGTGAGATTTTGCTCTGTTGGGCTGCAGGAGGCAGTATTTCAATTCCTATATAGTGCACTATGTAGGGAGCAGGGAGCCGTTTGAGATTCAGCCCCAGAGTGAGAAAAGTAGCATCGTCAGACACCAAAAATGACTTGTAAACTGAAAGTATTTGCATTGAACTGTACAGTTTTATCATATGTTCACTGTTATATGAAAAATGTTTTCAAAAAAACGATGTGTGTACAATATACAAGTGACCAAATGTTATTCTCCTCATTCAGCGGTCAATGGTTGCTTAGCAATGATACCATACTCTAAATGAACTACATTTCTTGGCAGAATACTGTTTATGCCGATTATTATTAATAATAACAAATAATTATCTAAAACATTGTGTATTATAATAAATTTCATTTTATAAAAGCAAAACGCCACTCAAGGCAGTGAGTTACTGGGATTTTATCACGGGGAAGGGAGTTTTAGGCTCTCCACATTGCGCTGTGCCTGGGAACACCTTTCCCTGTGATAAAATCGCGAAATCCACGGCCTCTCATGGCTTATTGCTTTATAATACACTGAATGTGGCTCTAGCTACAATCTCTGATCTAAGACTGCAGCACACTGGTGCTCGCAGTACAGCTCTCTCTCTCGCCTATTATTACATAAGTGGAATCAAGAAATGGACAAACAGGTGGTCCAGCTTGAACGACACACATGGTGTACTGTATACAGTGTCCAAACACAAAGTGAGCCTCACAGAGAAAAATGCTTTCAGCAACTGCAATATGTACCTTATTATTCTGTCTCTGTAACCATCATGCGCACACATACAGCTGACGTCCCTGTTTACACGCCTGACACAAACAGCTCATGACCCTGAGTCCCTCTGACAGCTCCTCCCACGCCCACACACTTCAGGTTGGTTTCCACAATGAATGAACAAACATTCAATCAATCATTCATTCATCTGTTCCATCCCTGTAATCTCTCTCTCTCTCTCTCTCTTTCTCTCTCTCTGTGACATTTTCATTTACAGATGATTTTTTCCCCACACTTTCCTGATACTGAGTGCCCAATAGAAATATCCCCATCCACTTATTTCTCCTACAGCATGACCAGGAAGGAGCCTCTAGAACATTCACAACCCAAATGTTAAGAAGAGCCATTTTGGCCTTTCAATAAAAATAAAACCACCTTGGGAGCCACAAATTTTTATATCCATTTTACCATCTTGGCTGTAAATATGTTTCAGTATGTGCTAATATACTAGTATAGGCTAGAAATATAATACAAATGCTGAGCTGTAGTCGCTTTTCTCGCATCTCTGGCAGGAAACTTTCCTGCAAAAGTAGAACAGTTTCTTGTAAAAGGTCTCTTAACATTTGACTTTTTATGAGGCTGAATCAGCTCCCCCCGCAACCCTGAGGGAGAAGCGGCTTAGAAGATGGATGGATGGATGAATCAGCTCCTCATTCTCCAGCTTATTGTTAAAAATTTCCCGTTCCTCCTTAAATGGTGCCTGCATTATTTAAGATGGAATGGGAGAATTCAAACGAATTCAAACTTCAGCCTCGTGACGTTTTAGTGTTTAGTGGTTTCTTGTCACAGATGAAACGTTTCAAGAAACCAGCTGGAGTGATCATGAATGTAAATAAGTCTATTAATCTCCAAATGATCAATATTCATCTTAAATCTTTTTGTTGACTACTGGCTAGGCAAGATTCTTGGCTGCAATGCTATGGAGACCAGCAGTCTGTGCACCAACCTTCAGAGTGAATTAGAAGTTATAGGCTGCATTAACTCTAGCGTTTAAGTCTATTTATTGTTAAACTGTGTTTGAATGATCAGCAGAGCTTTATTTTACTGTGAAGGAGGATTATTTTATTTTTACATAAAAATAAACAGCAGTTTAGCCCCACCCACTCACACTGACTTTATAAAGAGTGTGTTTCAGTCCAGACAGCTTTATGAATGAAAATCAGAACAGAGCTCTTGAAGGCACAGTAGCAAAAATAGCCGGTTTAATTTCCAAAGGATAAACAGAGGTTGGAAAACAAAATAATACATTTTATTTAACCTCTGTTAAATAAAAACAAATACATTTTGCCTGATTTTGGTAAATGAAACCACACAAATGTCAAAAAGAACCTAATAATAAAAATACAAGGATAATGTACAATATGGGCCCATTAATAGCTCAGTCAGTTTGTTTGCATTGCAGTCCATGGAGATATTGAATAATAAGCATCGACATATTTTAGGGTGGTTGAGCTGTTGCCTGGTCACTGTGCTTTTATGTAAATAGTGCATAGAAAATCTCTGCCTGCCTAAAATGAAAACTGACCAATATATTATTATTATTATTATTATTATTATTATCATTATTGTCATCTCACTATACTGTCTTTTTACATCAAAATTGTTTACATGTTCACAATTTATTTTACATTATGGTTGTATCATATGTCATATAATATATATGTTGTATTATATATGTTTACATAGTTATACAGTTACAACAAACACAAAACAATAATGCCACAAAAAACAGTGGTAATCTTACTGAATCTTAGCAAGTGAAATGACCTTAAATGTAATTGTTATGTTTAATATTTCTCATGTTCAGCTTGTCATCAGCACATTATAATATTGTTGAACATTTCTGGTCATCGTTTGTTATTTTCTACCTATTTTCTCCCAAATTTAGTCATGTTTAATTCCTCCCACTAACTAGATCTCCACCAAACACCTAAGGCTCCCAGAGACATTTTAAAGAAGGAGACAGGTCACTGATTGGAGGAAAGTCTCACCTTTCAAGAAAATGAGCACACCGACAGTTGCCGTATTTTTGTCCATTATTTAAGACAAGCACTTCAAATTATATGCTGTTTTTGTCAAATTTTTTCAGTGATTTCAAAAAGGCTTTTGAAGTGTTAATGTGGCTTTAATTCGGTTTTACATGTCTCTTCCTGCTCAAATTGACAGTAATCTGCTCTTGTAGGACTGTAAATAACTCCTCTGGGGTGTTGAAAAGTTGGCTGTGGAGTGGACAGATGTTCTAATAAGCACTTTGGTGAAGGTTAGCATGTGAAGGTTTGGTTAAAGCTCTGCTTCTTTCCAAACTGACACTAATGCAACAACATTGGAGCTAAACACGCTTGGAGGAGAACACTGTCAATTCTGCTACATCAGCTAAGAAGGAGGATCATCCTATACATCCACTTAGAGAGAGAGAGAGAGAGAGAGAGAGAGAGAGAGAGAGAGTGAGAGCGAGCAAGAGAGAGAGAGCGAGAGTGCACGAGAGCGAGCGAGTGGGAGAGAGAGAAATCGAGCGAGCGAGAGAGAGAGAGAGAGAGAGAGAGAGAGAGAGAGAGAGAGAGAGAGAGATGTGTAATCTTGTGCTCAGTGGGGAGTTGAACTTGCAATTTCCTGATAATAAGGCCAACATAAACATGTTTGTTAATCTTATGAGCTTACAACAATGTCAGCATGAGAAATATTAGATATATTGACTACATTTAGTTCATTTCACTTGCCAAGGTGTCATTTTTTGCACCGATAAAGGCAGATTTCATTAAATTTGGTACACAAGGTCCATGAGACATTAATTGTTACTAAATGGTTAAGTAAAGTACTTAACAGGTCTTTATGTCCATCATTACTCAATGATTATTTGCTACATTACGTATTTAAGCCATGCTTATTACTTTCTTAAGCACCATTAATTGAAATAAACACATCAACATACCATTGTAGTGTACCTTGTTGTGCTCTTACTGGTCATGCAATGAAAAAGTGGTTAAATTGTTGTTAGGTTCAGCTGAAACCAAAGACAAATGTTCCATCAGTGGAATTGAAACCACTTATAGCAGCTCTACCTGCTAGAAAATATAAAACCCATAAATAAGACCCATTGTCAACTCGGATACATTTGATATTACAGCCTCAAAGACAACAGGATTTTACCTTCATTGCCAATGTTTTGTCTGTTCTGCGTTATTTCCTGTAAATTGTGCAGTAAATTGACCTGTTTTCATGCTGACTGGAGGTGAGTTATCCACTCGGATGTAGAGCCAGCCAAGAATATAGTTGCGTGAGGATAACACGTTTTACAGTCGAGTTAAAGCATATAATCTACCTTAACCTGTTTATTTTCTCCATCTTCCAAAATTGAAATGCAAGTAGAACCTGAACAGTAATTTTAGTTTCTGAGTATTGGCACATCAAACAGTTAACAGGGTGCTCAAGTATCTGTGCACATCACCAGTGTTCATACTTTTCCAATGCTTAAATCCTCCTGACAGTATTATTATTCAACGTTAAGTTTTTTTTATTTTTGTGAACAAGAAGATAATTTATTTGATAAATAATATATTGTAATTATGGACAATATTTTTGTCACTACATCAGCCTCAAGTTTAGATGACTGCTTTTGAAATATGAGATATTCTGTATATTAATGTTAATATAATTTCATTCTTTCTCAGTCATTATAGAATCATCTATAGATTTGTTCATCATTCTGGGCGCCTCTTCATTTTTTTCCTGCAGCTTCTTAATTATTGTTTGAAACCTGTGGTGCTGCACAGGATTAGCATATTTAAATCATTTTATTCCTTAATGTTTTATGTTGTTGAAAACACACTCCAAACATTTAAACAGCGGTGGATAGTAACTAAGTAAATGTCATTTGTTACTGTACTTAAGTTTTTCCATTCTGGGCGACTTTTTACTTTCACTCCACTACATTTCACAGTCTAATATCAGACTTTTTCCTCCACTACATTTTGTGAAATCTGTTGTTCCTTTTGGTTTCTGTGTGTATAAAAACGTTACATGTCAAAACAAAAGAATCGCAAAGCAAGAGCACCAATCAGGGCACAGTGGTCACTTTGTTTAGAGCTTGTTTTGACCTGTTGGTCATACCGACCCAGTGCAGCACACAGTTCAACGTCAGCGCAGCAGTGTAACATTTGGGAGCGCGTACGTCGACCTAAATGATGGAACATAACTTTGTGTAAATAGACCACAATATAGAAATATGTCCACATATGCAGTCGTGACTGGCGTGTTTCTTTTTTTCTGAATTTATACAAACACTTTCATTTTATAGTAAATTAGTTTGGGCTGGTTTATGTTTATGAACAGAGACCTACAGATCAACATAGTAAAGGAATCTCATTTGTGATCCTGAGTTTAAAGCCAGTTTTTATTCAAGTTGTAACTAATTTACAAAGTAATCTTAAACTGAAACTTTGCTTGTGTGTAAAAAGTGATTTCAGAGCCACCCGGTTCTCCCTGATGGAAACTGTTTACCTTCAGTGTTTTGTGCTTATGATCAATTTTCTAATAAAGTGGCCATTGAGTGGAAGCACAAGTTAGGTGTTTCTAAAAATTCTAAGCCAGTGAATGGAGCTAGAGGGTGGGTGTTTCTAATAATGTGGCCAGCATTTTCTGTATATCACACTGTCTAAAACTTGTATTTTACAGTGTCTAACTACAGCTTTCTGGCTGGGTGTGAAGTATGTGACTCAGAAGCATGCACTACGATAGCTGTGTGGTTTTCGCAGAAGTGCTGGGCTTTTTTTAGAAGTGCAAATAGGGTCATCAACACCTGTTTATGAGTGTGTCCTGTTGTGAAGACACCACGAGAACGAGAGGTAAGAAAAATGAGAGGAATACAGTTGTGTATATTTCTGATCATAAACACTTTCTCTTCTTATTTTCTTACTCACACACTCTGATCAACACTTACTGACAAGCATCCAACTTCTTTGTGTTCAACAGTTCTCACCTACAGCTGTGCCAGCCTCCTTCTTCTCAGAATGTTCTCTCCCTCTTTCTCTAATTATCTTAATCCTTTCATCTGTAAAATAGCTCCCCTCCTCCTCTTTCACTTCAAAAGCTTTTGTCATGCCTCCCCACTTCTGACTGGGCCTGAACCTCCACCTCCACCTCATACACAACACAATGGGCCAAATACACAGACATGAACACACACAAAGCACCATTGCTGTTAAAGTGCCTAATTATACGTACTTTTATTTCTGTACTTTTTCTCAGCAAGATCCATTCCTTAATCTAAATTATTTTCAATAGAAAAACTTCTGCTACAGTGGAACTCCAATAAAGTGAACGCCAAAGCCACAGACTCCTTCCAGTCGGCTTTCAATTTGTATCATCAAGTGTGGTGGACACTAGAAATGCTCACGTGATTCAGTTTTATAAAACAGCAACATGAGTCCAAGACCCTAGCAAGCAGGCCAAGTGTGACAGTGGCAAGAAAAACCATTGACCTGTCAACTTGGATACTAATAACAATAAGTAGTAATAAGTAATAAACAAAATATTTTTCCTGTATCTCTGCTGTCTCTCTGTGTGAAATGTGACATTCTGTTGAGCTGCTAGTGAGCAATGAGGGGTGAAAGGGGAGGAGTGAGTCCCCTTGCTGTGAAAATCTCATACTTCTACACAAAAACAGATACAACAGACAGAACAACTGCAGCCTGGTATCAAAACCTGTGTATAACTGCCACATTAAGAATAATATTTAATATACTTTGACTTGCTTGCTTACTGTGACAGAATGAGTCTACCTCAGAAATACCTTGTCTTATTTTCTTTAGTTGTTGTCTTACCCACTACACACACAGATGGAGAGTCTACAGGAAACACCTCTTTACCACTGTTGTGCTGGTGTTAACATTTTGTTGAGTGTTTACTGAGTTTGCAGCTTGGTTTTTATTTGCCGTTTATTGGGCCTTCTAGGCCAACGTACATTAATTAAAAAAAAAAAAAAAAACTAAACAAAAAAACTCCACTCTAACTGCATGGACCACTGACCTGTAGGTAGAAAGAGATAGACTCAGCAACAGAACCCATTAAACCCCCATTTCAGGTGGAGGACAGGACATTTCCTGAGTGAGAGAACTGCGGAAAGGTGCTAAATGTCAGTTGCAGTATTTCTTGCTATTATTTAGGTTTGGGTCTGTTTGGGTCTTCAGGCTTCATGGCTTGTTCATGATTTTGTCTCCATTTATCTTGTTGCTCGTCATCCTCTTTCTCTTTTACCTTCAGTTGTTCCAAGCATAATGGTCTTCCCAATGGACTGGTTGATCTCATAATACAATGGCACTTGAACGTTTGTGAATTTTCTATATTTCTGCATAAATTTCATGTAAAACTGAATCAGAGTTTCACACACACACACACACACACACACACACACACACACACACACACACACACACACACACACACACACACACACACACACTCTAACAGTAGATGAAGAGAATCACATTAAACAAATGAGACAAAAAATATTAGACTTGGTCATTTATTTATTGAGGATAATTATTCAATATTACATACATTCGATTTCCAAAAGTATTCAGTTACCCATCCAAATAATTAAATTCAGGTGTTTTATTCACTTCCATGGCCACAGTTGTATAAAATCAAGCAAATAGGCCTGCAGACTGAGTCTGCAAACATTAGTGAAAGAACAGGTCGCTCTCAGGAGCTCAGTGAATTCCAGCATGGTACTGTGATCAGATGCCACCTGTGCAACAAGTCCAGTCGTGAAATTTCCTCACTACTAAATATTCCACAGTCAACTGTCAGTGGGATTATAACAAAGTGGAAGTGATTGGGAATGACAGCAACTCAGCCACAAAGTGGTCAGCCACGAAAAATGACAGAGTGGGGCATGAGCGATAGTGCGCAGAGGTCACCAACTTTCTGCAGAGTCCATCGCTACAGACCTCCAAACTTCAGTGGCCTACAGATCAGTTCAAGAACAGCGTAGAGAGCTTCATGGAATGAGTTTCCATGGCCGAGCAGCTGCATGCAAGTCTTACATCAAGCACAATGCAATGCGTGGAATGCAGTGGTGTAAAGTGCCGCTACTGGACTCTAGAGCAATGGAGATGTGTTCTCTGGAGTACCGAATCACGCTTCTCCATCTGCCAATCCAGTGTAAAGTTTGCTGGAGGGGGGATCATGGTGTGGGGTTGTTTTTCCGGAGTTGGGCTCGGCCCCTTAGTTCCAGTGAAAGGAACTCTTAATGCTTCAGCTCCAAGAGATTTTGGACAATTTCATGCTCCCAACTTTTGGGGGCGGCCCCTTCCTGTTCCAACATGACTGTGCACCAGTGCACAAAGCAAGGTCCATAAAGACATGGATGAGCGAGTTTGGTGTGGAAGAACTTGACTGGCCTGTTTTCAACTCGATAGACACCTTTGGGATTAATTAGAGTGGAGACTGTGAGCCAGGCCTTTTCGTCCAACCTCAGTGTCTTACCTAACAAATGCGCTTCTGGAACAATTTTCAAAAATTCCCATAAACACACTCCTAACCCTTGTCGAAAGCCTTCCCAGAATAGTTGAAGCTGTTATGGCTGCAAAGAGGTCCCTATGGATTAAGAATCAGCTGTGACTCAATTTCATATGTGTGTGAAGGTAGTGCAATATAGTGCATCTGTGAGTGGCTTTCAATATCTGGTGTGACCTTGTGCAGCAATTACTGCAACTAAACATTTTTAGTAACTGTTGATTAGTTCTGCACATCAGCTTGGTGGAATTTTAGCCCTCCAGGCAAAACAACTTCAACTCTGTTATGTTGGTGGGTTTCCTCCTATAAATTGCTGCTTCAGATCCTTCCACAGCATTTCTACAGGATTAAGGTCAGGACTTTGACTTGGCCGTTCCAAAACATTAACTTTATTCTTCTTCAACTTGTACCATTCTTTGGTAGAACAACTTGTGCGCTTAGGGTCATTGTCTTGCTGACCCATGATCTCTAGAGTTTCAGCTCCCGGACAGATGTCCTGACATTGTTCACAGACTTTCAAGCATCCCTGGAAGTCCAGTTTTGTCATCTGGGCTTCAAGTGAGACAATACACATCTGCAAGGATATATTCTGATCTTTACAGAGAAAAAGCATAACATCTGAAGATCTTTTCAAGCTCTTTCTTCTTTGCTCTGCAGAGAGCCAATGTATGTCATAATTCTTGACTGCTAGTTAATAATTGATCCAAGTAGGTGAAAGGTGTCCACCACTTCTACACCTTCCCCATCAAGAATAAAGAGATTTCTCATCTTACCCATACCCTTCTACTGCTCTCAAGGTCCTGTCCTTTTCTTTCTCTTGATCAAACGTCTTAAAGCAGAAGACTAATTCTGAGTGAAAAGTCGGCACATTTCAAAGCAGATCGAAGTTACGTGAATTTCTGTTTGAATTCAAACCCAATGCTCATAATATCACCCCCCTCCTCCTTTTTGCTCCCTCTCCTCCTGATGCACTACTTCTCTGTGGTTGTCCATGGATATTCAATCACACCAGTGTTTGGCAATGGCACATGGGAACAAGCTAATGGCTAAAATGATCAATATTTATCGGACGCTGCCTCCTATCTGAGCCGGTCTTTACCATGGTCTGAGCTCAGCAGGCCCATGGAAATACAATGATAATTTTACACTGTAATCTACTGAACAGTAGGAGGAGACAGATGAGCTATAACTAGTGGGGCCATGTTGGAAATCTGGATATACATGTTGAAAGTAAACTTCTGTTTCATAGAAGACAAATTGTTACATGTTGCTTTTTCTTAAGCGGTTTGGTTACGCTTTGCCTACTTTGCTTGTTTCCTTCTTGCAAAAAGTCTAATAAGTGATCATGTTCCTTCCAGATGTACATCAACTTGATTTGAAGCATCAATTCATGAATCACATTATCAATCCAACACATTCTGTGAACTATAGAGTAATTTGACTTGTTCAATTTTTGCCCAAAACTATGGAAAAAGCTGCCACAGGCCATCTTCATTCTTGATAACAATCTTGCCAGCCTTCTGGATCAATTTGACCACCATGGAACCTTTTGCTGTACAATGCTATGCAAACTTCACCTGTACGTCACTGATCCTCCTAAAGATACTGTTGCATTTTTAATCATACTCACTGCTTCTCCTGCTTTTGCCCTTTTCCATGTCTTATACCAGGGGTATTTAATTAAGGTCCAGTTAGAGATAATTTCCTCATGCTGAGGTCCGGAACACCATAATGTCTCGCATCATGATTTACTGCCATATACTGTAAACTGATGTAGCCTAGTAGGAATATCAACATTTTATGTAGTAGACAACTCAAAGTACAATTCAGTAATATTTTAACAGCATTTATTGTCAATTTTCTCTTTTTAGAGCAAGCTATGAAATAATTTCTGTTGTCTGTGCATCACTCACTCGAATCTCGGTGCTCATCGTAATGCACAAATCTGATTGGCTGAGTAGCATGGCATGATATTTACAACACATGCGATTGGTCTGTGAGTCTCCTAGGCCGCTAAATCACCATAATATGGTGATTAAAAAAAGTAAAACCCTGTCGAAATGAAATAATTCTCTATTTCCTCTGTCTTATACTAATACTGATTGTCAAACTTTATTCTCTGCTGTTATTGTTTGCTATGTGGTCTCAGACAGAGATTTTATTATTTTTTTCTGTAAAGCTGCTTTGTGACCATGCCTGTTGTAAAAAGTGCTATATAAATAAACTTTGACTGGACAGGAACACCCTCCTTGAGCCTAACCTGTTCAGACTGAAGCCTGGAATTTAACAGACATTGCCATCTCATCAGTCTAAAAATGGTTGAATTCAGTACCAATCCTCGTTGTCCCTTGACACTTGACCACTGGACATTTCAGCACTTTTGTACCTTTTAGGTATTTGGACTAGCACTGCTCTCTCTTTGTTCCTATTTTCTGGATCAACACAGAGCTCCACCCTGATGTTCTCCAAGGGCTCAACTCAAGCCTGTGCCCAGATATTTTCATGGGTAAGAAAGGGCCACATGAACTTATATTAAACTCAGTTTACTGCATACTGGTTACACTGGAGGCAATGAGGCTGTATGTAAGTGAGAGTTTCTTTCATTTAAATCAGATTTAACAGAGGTCCAGAAACTGACTAGCAGACAAGACTAAGACGAAACAAAACAGAAGAAAACAGAACTGAACTCGAAACAAAAAACAATATAAGAGAAGACAGGCAGAGTCACATCAACAATGCAAGACAGAAGAACTGAGCAAGCACAGGGGTATACATACACTGAGGAGAAACAAGAAACACCTGGGACTAATGAGACGGCGGAGCTATAGCTACATACAGGTGGGACAGGTAACAAGGGGCCAGGACCAAGGAGTAGACACAGACCAAAACTACTACAAAAAGCACCTGGCAAGACACATGAGATAATGAAAACAGAGAAAACACACTTGAAAAAGATGTTTTTTCATGGGTTCTATATAGAACCATGAACACTCAAAGAACCCTTTGCATGATTGGTTCTTTGCATCATGAAAGCATTTTTCACATTGAAGGAGAATGTGTTGTAGATGGTAATATATATAAAACCTTTTTGGAAAGGGTTCCATATAGCACCAAAAAGAGTTTTTCCACTGCTATGATGTGCATCTTAACACAATAGAAGAACTCTTTGCAGGAAAGCTTTATATAGAACCATTTACAGCATCATTCTCCATCAGTCTGAAGAACCATTTAATCAGGAGCGTTTTTTATGATAAGAATGTGGTGTAGCAAGTAATTTGCACCGCAAATTGCTGACCTTCTGTTTTGTTGTTCAGAATAACCTAATTCTGTTTCTTAAAGAGAGTATCTGCATTTTATTGATGAGATTTACAGCACTGTGATGAGGTCAATGTAACACAGGTGGCCAGTACTGCAACTGAGAAGGAACACAAGAGCGATAAAGCTTGTAGAACCCATATAACTCTGGTTTCAGCGTCCCTCCAGCAGCTCCCTGTAAGTTACAGGCTCCAATTCAAGGTTCTTTTATTTGATTTTAAGGCCCTTAATGGAGCTGCACCCTCTTGTATCTCAGAGTCCTCAGATCTCTGAGGCCTTTAGATCAGTTGCTCTTGGCTGTTTGACGGTCTCGGCTGAAGCTCAAAGGTGACCGAGCTTTTGCAGTTGCAGCAGTATGACTCTGAAACAGCCCATCATTGGATATTAGGTCTACCTCCTCGGTTTCAGTTTTTAAAACAAGATTGAAAACCGGTACTTTTACTGGCTAGCTTTCAGAATTATGTGGATCCTGGTGATTGATTGTTCATTGGTTTACTGGCTGTGTGTTTGTGTGTTTTTGTTTATTGGATCATATGTGTAGAGCACTTTGAGTTTCAATGTGCCCTATAGATAAATGATTTACATTCTCAAGGCCGTTTAACAGTTATATGTAGCTAATGTAGCCTATTGTTTCATATAAAAATTTGTTTTTATTTAGAATTATTGTGAATTACTGAAGTATTCAGTGCCTGTTTTTTGCTGTTATAGTTTTGGCATATTTTGAATAAACAGTGGCCAGTTGGGGTCATGGCAAAACATTAAGTAAAAATAAAATAAACACACAGTTGGCCCACAGATTTGCTGAGATTTTTTTAATATGACACTTATTAATGACACTTTAATATGACTAGTGGTTGGGTTTGACACCCATGGTGTTTTTTTCAAAGACGGCTAAAAAAGCTCTTAACTCTTGGAGACTAGGAAACCAACCTCGTGACTGGAAGGTTGCCAGTTTGATGCCCAGATCCGACAGCACATGACCGATGTGTCCTTGAGCAAGACACCTAACCCCCAACTGCTCCCCGGGCACTGTGGATTGGGCTGCCCACCGCTCCAGGCAAGTGTGCTCACTGCCCCCTAGTGTGTGTGTGTGTGTGCTCACTAGAGTGTATGTGGTGTTTCACTTCACGGATGAGTTAAATGCAGAAGTGAAATTTCCCCATTGTGGGACTAATAATGGTCACTTAATCTTAACCTTTAGCTAACTGTAATTTTATGGTGATGTTGCCACCATCAGGTGAAAGAAGCAACTGCAGTGTACTGGCTGGCGGACCACCCTAAAATAGAAGCCACAGGCCAATTAAAATCTGTCCGTGAGCCACATTTGGCCCTGGGGCTGGACTTGATACCCCAGGTATAGGGCAACCCTTTCTGCACTTGTTCCCGCTTCTCAATCATTTTGCAATCTGCACTTATTTGTCCTGAAGTCTATAATTTGTATTTATTTATCTAGATCAAGTGGTCTGTTTATCAGTGCAGATTCACTGGGTATTTTGTATGAGTTGGGCTTCCACTGATTGCACGTTTTGTAAGTTTCTCTAGGTAAGAGTCTCGGCTAATGAATAAATGCTTCATGAGAACATAAGCAAAAATTAAGTATGCTTTCCTTGGTTCTTCAGGGTACTCAATGCGTATGTTCAGTAATAAGGATGTCCACGTCTCCTTCCCCACGATTTGGAGCCAATCCCTGCTGACATTTATTCCTGTTTAGTATGCTATGATAAGCCCTCAGATAATCACACTTCAGCTGATCAGCCACAACATTCATTAGAAATGACCTTTGGAAGCAGCAATTAGCCAGGAAGGCTCCATTGTAGCAAAACAAAAGCTGAATTAACAGCGGTTAAGAGGAATCAATACTGGAGTCCATTCCTGGCCTCGAGCCTGAGCGAACAGGACAGACAAACAATCAGCTGGATTAAAATGTAAAATGGCAAATATCAGATATCTAATGGCCCACCAACATCGAGAAAACAGCTGCACTGGCCCAGAACCCTTTCATTAGTGTTTTGAGAAGTTCTATCAAAAAAGTTCTCCATAAGAACTGTGGAAAGATGCAGTAATAAAAGCACTAGACTTCTAGCAATCCAGTCCTGACAGATTAAAAATTACCCTGTAAAAAGCTGAACTTGATTGAATGTGACAATTTAGTGCACAGTTTCTATACAATTTCTATTTATTTGAACACATTGGAAAAATTAAACATAAAATATGCCATAATGTTTACACAGTGCTCTCTGTACAGGATGTGTTAACTTATTTTCACTTATTTATTATTATTATTATTTTTTAACTATTTGACCCTGGTGCCAGAACTTTTGCAGTTGACTAGATAGATAGCTAGATAGATAGATAAGATCTTTATTGATCCCAGAGGGGAAATTGCAAAAAAAGTGAAAAAGTTTGCCAAAAAAAGTGTTTCAGTAGCAAGATATAATTACACAAACTTACATAAACTATGCAGAAAAACACTAAATAGAAATAAATCTAGTTAGAAGTTAAAGCACAAGAGAAATAAAATAAAGCATAAAAGTATATCTATTTACATATTTACATGGAATATGAGACAGATCTGCTGTATTTACAAGTGGTATGAGATCTAACAGCACATATTATAGACATAACTAACTCTGAGTTGCATCAATATTATAGTGTAAAGTGCACAATGAAAGTGTCATTGCAGTAATAGTTGTGATATAATGGACAGTGTGTATTAATCAAAGAGGAGATACAGTGATGTGGTTCAGCACATTTCAGACAGCAGACGATAAGTACCGTCTCTGCAGTAAGGAGAATCATCGTAGAGCCTTATATCAGTGGGTAAGAAAGATCTCACATGGCGCTTTGACACAGCGCAGCTGTAACAGATGGCCACTGAATTCTCTTCTCCGTTCATCCAGTATAGCATGCAGAGCGTATGATGTGTTGTCCAAGATGGCTAGATTGAATAGGACAGTTGTACCACACCAGTGAGAGCACCAATAAACGTTATGTTCCTTCTACACTCTATATTTTTAATGTATTATTGGAACAAAACTTTCAACATAAGTTAAAAAATGTATCATATTTGATATAAACTGTATAACTTTTACAGACGACATGTCTGATCTACTCTTCACAAGGCAAAAGCCTGAGATCTTGAACGTTAGCTGCAAAATGCAATTAGATTTCGTCTCTACGAAAACCAGAATCATAACACTACAGAAATGTTAGCAAATGTTCTGGTAGTGACGATTTTAGCTCATTTTGCTCAAATCATCCCATTTTTCATTAAAACGCAAAAAAAGTATTTAATATTGCAGAAAATGTGTTTTGGTAGTGACGATTCTTAAATGTTACACACTGATTTTCAAGACATTTAAAACAACGGGATCTAACAGCTCACCATATGGCCATGAGGGACAGGGATGCAATCTCATTTCCTACTCCAAAAAGCAGGGATGTGGCTAAAAACTTTATATTTTAGTAGTGATGAAAACATGAGTCAGAATGAATATACATATTATTCATTAAACTAAATATAAATCCATCCATCCATCCATTTCCCAAGCCGATTCTCCGTCAGGGTCGCGGAGGGTGCTGGAGCCTATCCCAGCAGTCATCGGGCGGAAGGCAGGATACACCCTGGACAGGTCGCCAGTCCATCGCAGGGCAGACAGACAGACACAGACAGTCACTCACACATTCACACCCAGGGGCAATTTAATGTATCCAATTGGCCTGACTGCATGTCTTATAAATTATAAATGCATATAAATCTTTCAACTAAATATTGTTTGTCAAAACATTTTATTTGAATATTTTAAATTTATTATTTTTATTAGTGTTATTTTCACTAATAAGTAGACAAAATATTTTTTGCACTTCAGTAGTGATGAAATTTTTTTTATATTTTAATTAAACTCAAATAAACTATATGCAAGTCTTTTAGCTTTAAAAAAGGTCTTAAAAATACTAAATACAAAATATGAGTAAACACCCTACACTAAACCAATAAGAGTCCTTGGGCAAGACTCCTAACACCACCTTCGCCTACCTGTGTAAAAAATGATCAAAGTGTAAGTCGCTCTGGATAAGAGCGTCAGCCAAATGCCGTAAATGTAAATGTAAATGTAAATGAGTGTCATTTAACTTTTAACTTTTAAGTTAACTTTACAAGAGAAGCAAAATCTCTCTTAGCTTTCTATGTAAGTGAATGTAAAGATATTTTATTCCAAGTGATTTTAAAGCATTTCTACTGGTCCATTCATCATGAAATTTTCATACGATGTAAATGACAGTTGGTGTGTTGAAATGATGTAGAGAAATAAAAATCAACAAAAATGGACATACGTGGGTTTCTTTGGACAGAATCTATATTTGCCTTATCATCTCAGTTAATGCCTTGTTTTCAGATTCTAACGTAATATTTGTAAATATATAATATAAAGGTCTGACCGCAGTTTGAACTAATCCAGTGAAGTGGCCCATTTATAGTAGTTGACCATGTTTGCTGGGCTGGTGCGGATTTATAGCACACCCATTTTTTCCTTTCGTCTACACCACTGATGTAGTGGCTACGAGGAACCTTGACAAGATGGGAATATGAGAGAGAGAGAGAGAGAGAGAGAGAGAGAGAAAAAGAGAAAGAGAAAAGAGAGAGAGAGAGAGAGAGAGAAAGAGAAAAGAGAGAGAGAGAGAAAGAAAAAAGAAAAAGAAAGAGAAAGAGAGAGAAAAAGAAAAAAGAAAAAGAAAGAAAGAGAGTGAGAGAGAGAGAAAAAAGAAAAAGAAAGAGAGAAAGAGAAAGAAAGAGAGAAAGAGAGAGAGAGAGAGAGAGAGAGAGAGACAGAGACTTAATGCTCTGCAGAAACTCTATTAGCCTCTTCTTCGGGCTTCTGCGGTTGTGTGTTAATAACGATGTGGGAGCATAAATGTTGAATATAACGGGTTCTCATAGCCTGCTCACTATTTAACTGCTAGGACTTTAATCTCAGAGCGTCGGCTCCTAAATGGAAGTGACAAAGCGACTCTACAGGCTAAAAGACAGAAGCCACATGAAAGAGAGACTTGATTGCTTTTTAGACTTAACAGATTTTTTTTTTCTCTGCTATTCAGTTCTAGCTTCACAACTCATTTTAAACATCAATAATTCAGAAACTGTAGTGCTGATTTTTCATATTCACTGGTGATTTTTAATAAACGTAATAATTCTTATTCTCTCATTATTTCCTCTTCATACAGCATCATCTGGAGCAAGTGCAGAAATAGATTTGATGATTGACAGCTTTGTACAGAAATGTTACATCATATTGAACCTGACAAAAACATAGTACAGAGTTTTATTCATACCTTTTAATTGTGCTCAAAGTACGTCTAAAGTCTAATCACCTTCTGGTGAAAGTACACAAGCTGCAGTAAAGCAGACACAGTCAGAAAAGTCACCAGAAAGTACCAACAGAGATAGTTTTAACAAATTTTAGACAGATAGGTGGTTCCTGTCTTTAACATGCATTATCCTCAAGAAGAAATTCTTGGTAACACTTTATTTAGGTGGTCCTTTGTAGATGATTAATAAACTCTTAATAGATTAGCAGTAACACATCAACATATCAGTGAAGCATCTGAATACGCTGAAGTAAACATCTTGATGTTCAGTTGGGGGATTGGAGGTTAGGGAACCGGCCCTGTGTCAGGAAGGTTGCGGGTTCGATCCCCAGAGCCGACAGTACATGACTGAGGTGTCCTTGAGCAAAGCACCTAACCCCCAACTGCTCCCCGGGCGCTGCGGATAGGGCTGCCCACTGCTCTGGGCAAGTGTGCTTACTGCCCCCTAGTGTGTGTGTGTGGTGTTCCACTTCACGAATGGGTTAAATGCGGAGGTGAAATTTCCCCATTGTGGGACTAATAAGGGTCTCTTAATCTATTACATTACTAACATTAAGAAGATGTATTGTTAATGGGGTGGGAATCTCTAGGCACCTCGCAATTCGATTACAATTCAGAGGCTGCGATGCGATTATAAAACGGTTGTCTTGATGCGTCTTTTTTCTATACAGGATTTCTTTTATTTCTCACTGAGGACTTGAGACTTTTAAAGCAAAGTATTTGTAATGGTCCGTAATGAATTTACTTCCAATATCCTTTATTAATAAATCAAATGGAAGTGATGTGGCAGGTCACCTGGAAGGCTCTCATTCTCCGAAATCTGTGGTAAAATGCACCATTACTGTGACATGAGATTTCGCGGCAATGGGTGTCCACACAGCATACAACAGCTATCCTACCATTTTCTTTAGTGAGTTCATAACGTCAGTTTTGGTTTCGTTGCAGAGTGGTGGGGGAGGGGTGGGGGGGGGTCGCTGCATCACTAAGATATCTTCGAGACAGGACGCTGTATGTCGGCTCCAAAGTGTGCAACATAGTCGTCGAGAACCTTTCACACTGAGTTGATGCAACTCAGATGCAAATCCTTAGCAACAAAAGTTGCAATAGAGTTTGTCAACGAGTTGGGTGGCCTTTCCAAGTTGGCTGGCCGCTTTAACATCGCTTGCTCGATGGTCCTACATTTGGCAGCAACTACAACCGGGTGAAAGTGTGTAATATGGTTTCTCATGTTTGTCATTTCCGAAATATTTCAATTTACTGTGACACAACCTGCATCTACTGTGCCTCCCACCTAGTTCTCTTTTCCCTTCAACTTCATAGAAACCAAAGTGCTTCCATACGTTAGCTCAGGGGTTGGCAACATATGGCTCTTTTATAGCCCTGTTGCGGCTCCATGGCAGAATTAGATTTGTAGGTAAAATAAAATAATGCTCCTCTGCAGTAAAATAAATCTCTGCTGATCCTTCAACACAGTTTTAACAATAGAGTGTATAACGGAGGCAAAAATGCTGCTAATTCACCATCCTATAACCCTCAAGGTTGGCGTGCAGGTCACATCACAATTCAGACAGACAATCTCGCCTAGCTAGTAGCTAACCAAAAGGCAAAGAGAAAGATGAACATTTGAAGACAAATGGACTTATTTGCATGTATAAGCTGCAGCTGGTTTCCTTCTTCTTCTTTCGGCTGCTCCCTTTAGGGGTCGCCACAGCGGATCATCTGCCTCCATCTTGCCCTATACATTGCCTCCTCTACTTTCACACCAACCATCTCCATGTCCACCTTCACTACATCCATAAATCTTCTCTGAGGTCTACCTCTTCTCCTTCTGCCCGGCAGCTCCATCTCCAACATCCTTTGAGCAATATATCCACTATCCGCAGCAAGAAACTGACAAATACCAAAAAGTCATGAAGCTGAAGTCAGTTTCTCATTCAAATTTTCCCGTTCCACCTTAAATGGTACAGCAAAAGCTTAAAGCAGAGCAAATCTGTGTTTCCATTTATACTAGGACATTAACAATAGCACATACTCAGATGTATCAGACATAAAATGTTGGGGGCTCCCAAGGTGGTTTGATTTTTGTTGAAAGGCTCATTCTCCAAAATGGCTCTTTTTAACATTTGGATTGTGAATCCTGATCTAACCTGGCTTTTAATGCAGAGGGAGCCCGTCAGATTTCTCGCTCATCCAGTTGTTTTCGTTATGTGCCGCCACAGACTGTCCAGGCGCTGCACTTCCGCACTTCTAAGTTCCGCCTTTTGTGCTCTGTCAACATTACGTTATAAATTAATTTAGAAAAGATTTTTGATGATTGTGAATCGATTCAGAATCGTTCACGTCTGCATCGCGATGCATCGAATAATTCCCCACCCCCCCAGTTGTTAATGTTACTTCTATTATGCACAACCTTGCACAAAACCTGACCCTAAACCTCATATGTTTTTGATCTTACTGAGGCCTTTCATTGTCACCCAATTCATTCCAAAATCTTGCTCTCCGCTCCCTTTTTGTGTTGCTCTTTTGCTTGTGCATCTGTGTTTTATATCCTAGAACATTTTGTTAGTATCATTCCACGACCCAGTCTGCATCTACCTCTCATCCCCACTTGTTCCAGTCCATGTTCTGGTCCACATCAAGCTGCACAAATTATTTCTACATCATCTGGCAGGAAGAACAAAGGAGGCCTCCTCAGATCTACTACCAGCTTTTTTTCGCTTGCTTTGGATTGTTTGCTCCCCTGACTATTTCGATTAGTCAATGATTGTTTGGTCCTCTGACCTTATTTTGATACTTGACTTTGTGATTTAGCTGAGATGAGTTTAAATGTGTTTAATGCTTCAAATAATGCCTTCTAACAACCTCAACTGTTGCGTACACCAAACTGCAGCCACATTGGTAGAGGACTTTATTAGAATCCATTGTGTACACTGCCTTTTTTAATACGGCAGGGTTTGTATACAGGTCACTGCTGGTTGGGTAACATCCCTGACACCTATCAAATGAGAGAAAAATGTACCTCAAAGCCAGCTGCAGTTTCACACTAAGTGAGTTTACATGCACTTAATCTGATAACTGCAGAAAGCGAGATTATGTCAGTAATCCGATCAACATACTCACGTTTCTGCTTGGATGTCTGCTTTACAACTGGCCAATAAACTCATGGAAGACGATGTAATGTAATGTAAAACTTAAACTTCATGCCACAGATTGTTTTTTTTAAACACCCCTACACTTTACCTGAAAATACGAACATACGTCATCTAGAAGATGAATATTTAAATCCTTCACTTCATCAAGGATGCGTTTGGTTCCAGTGTTGCTCCAAAAGTTTGGTTCCAGTGTTGCTCCAAAAGCTCCAAAAGTGTTGCTGCGTCTCATGGCAACACTGCTTGCTAATTTCCGGTACCACTCTCTGATTTAATACATGCGTAGACTGAGAAATATGAAAGAAATCAGAGTAAGAGTTCACACACACTGAGAAATCTGATTACTGAGCTAAAATCCTGCCTTAATTCAGATTTCCCATCTTTACTCCGATCTGAGAAGTCAGAATATGCTGTTTACATGACCACTTACATAGATAACTGCAGAAATCCAGTTATGATCAGATTATTTAGTGCATGTAAACGCACTCACTATTTCAACAAAATATGTTGCTCAACCTTGAAACCGTAGCAAAATGTTGGACAACGTTTTGAGATTGGACATGCCCCAAGTGCAGGTTCTGGCTGCTATCTTGTTGGGGTTTTGCCTTTTTGTCTGAGCTCTATGTTAGTCAGGGAGTTCGGAGAGCTGTTTGTCTTTTGTTAATTATTTTGTTTGCTTGAGGGTCGGATAGTGATTTGTTCTGGAGTTGTTTGTTGTTTTGGCCTCAGCCAAACCCGACTTCTAACTCATGTCTTCACTGTATATTTGTTTAATACACTTTGCAGGCAAGAGCATGCTGTACGCATTCACCTACAAACACACACGCATATGGCAATACTATAAATACACTACTGATATCATAGCAAGTTGCACAGCTGCTGTGCGGACTGCTAATCTAAACAGAAGTTGAATTTGCCCTCTGACCTTTAGCATCCTTCTAACACTAACAATGTTTCAAAAAGGTCACTTCTAATATTAACATCATGACTCATTAAAGCTGAGTGGCGTCGGTCCAACTACCTTATAATTAGTGGAAAAAATAAGGACTGCTTTACAGTGACGTTACTGCAGAAAGAGCAAAACTGCCACATCTTACTGGGGGAGTAAACTACTGGAAAGACAAAAGCCAAGAACCTCTATCACAGCCAGGAGAACATCATGTTCATCCTGCCACTTCCAAAGACATCTGAGAAACCTAATCAAAACATTGCTGATTAGAAATAGATTTCTTAGATGCACTATGGACAAAAAGCAGTCTGAAGCAAAACTACACCACTGATGTAAAGATCAGTGGGCTACACTCATATCCACGACCACATCACACCAGTTTTTCATGTTTCCATGGTTATGCTACCCCCTTTTCCTCCTTTATGCTTTTGAAACTTTGTTGGTCACACCCACTTACTTGCATGTGGAGATAATTTCCATGGTTACCCTACAAACGTATCCTTTTTTACAACCCCATTTCCAAAAAAATTGCCTCACTGTGTGAAATATAAGTGATAACAAAATGCAATCATGTGCAAATCTTAAACTCTGTATTTATTTGAAAATAGACAACATATCAAATGTTCATCTTCTAAGCTTCTTCTCCTGTTGGGTCGCAGGGGGAGGTGGACCCTATCCCAGCAGTCATCGGGCAGAAGGCAGGATACACCCTGGACAGGTCACCAGTCCATCGCAGGGCAGACAGAGACAGACACATTCACTCACACCCAGGGGCAATTTAGTATGTCTTTGGACTGTAGGAGGAAACCAGATAACTCTGATCAAACCCAAGCAGACATGGGGAGAACATGCAAACTCCACACAGAAAGGACCTTGGTCATCCGGCCGGGGACTCGAACATAGGCCCTACTTGCTATGAGGCAATAGTGCTACCCACCGCGCCTGTGTTTTATCACCGCTTCTTTTAACAACACTAAGTGTTTGGGAACTGAGGAGACACTGCTGTAGTGTTGAAAGAGAGATGTTCTCCCATTCTTACTTGATACATGATTTCAGCTGCTCAACAGTTCAGAGCCTCTTGTGTTTCTCGTTTCATAAAGTGACATATGTTCTCAGTGGGTGACCGGTCTGGACTGCAGGCAAGCCAGTTTAGTACCCTAACTTTTTTACTATAGAGACAGGCTATTGTAATATGTAGAGAACGCCGTTTTACATTGTCTTGCTGAAATAAGCAAAGACATTTCTGAAAAAGAATGAATGTTGCCAAAATCTGTATATATCATATCATTCAGCATTAAAGGTGCCTTCACAGATGTGCCAGTTATCCATGCCATGTGCAACCCCTCAGCATCTTTACTTCTGAAAGACTCAGCCTCTCTGGGATGCTCTTTTTCTACCCAGTGAGTTACTGACTTACTGCGTTACTGAGTTAACCTCCTGGTATTTTTTTCATTACACAACTTTACCAGTCTTTTGTTGCCCTGTCCAGCTGCCATCAAATTCAAAGTGGGCATATACATTTTTAAAACAATAACATTTCTCAACATTTTGTGTTGTCTTTGTACTATTTTCAAATAAATATATCGTTGCATTTTTCATTTACATTTTGCACAGTGTCCCAACATTTTTGGAAATGGGGTTGTACATTACACCCACCTACATGACTACACTAGACCAATTTTAATGGCTTTTCACCCATTTCCTTCTTCACATTTCCATGGGTTTGATGAATTCATTTCCATGGCCACACTACCCCCTTTTCCACAGTTATGCTACTTCTAATGTTACACTACAGTTATACATGACGCCCATTTCCATGGTAACTTGATAAATTTTATAGTTATGTGACATCTACTTTCATGGTTACAGTACACATATTTCCATGGTTACACTATATCTGTTTCCATGGTTACATGACACTCATTTCCATGGTTACACTTTACTAATTTTTATGGTTACATGACACCTGTTTCCATGGTAACACTTCATACATTTTATAGTTATGTGACACCCATTTCCATGGTTAAAGTGCACTTATTTTCATGGTTACACTATACCCGTTTCCATGGTTACATCAGACCCATTTCCTTGATTACATGCCACAAATTTCCATGGTTACACCACACAGATTTCCATGGTTATGCTACACCCTTTTCTTTATGCTACCCCCATTTTGATGGTTACGCTTCACTCATTTCCATGGTTACACTCCAACTTCATAGCATCCCCCCCATTTCTAAAACAACATCCTTGCTCTCTTCTAAAAGTGGCTCTCAGTGGAGAATCCATGTACCGAAATAAGGGCTGATGTTGGCGTGTGTCTGTCTGTCTATCATTAAAAGCTCGTTAGTGCTGTCCTGACAGGGATTTAATGAGGATAGGCTGGTCTGCCTCTAGCGTCTCTAATTAGCTGGCTTGTCTGGTGTCTGAGAAAAACCAGACTGAACAGTTTATCAGGCAATCTCAGGACACCTACCCCGCAGAATAGGGTCCATCTAACGAAGCATGAACACTTTATATAGGCAGTGCAGAACCACAGCCAACACATATTACTGAAGAGCATGTATTTATATGTAGGTATAGAAAGCATCACAGCATACATGCTTTTGAAAATCATTGTTTTGAGAACATCTTGTAAAAGTACCAAGGCCAAGTCCCAGGAAAGCAGCTTGCCTTTCATCTCACCTGTAAATCCTGCAATATTTCTACCATGATGGCCTGTTGCACTGGAATGCTGCACTGTTCTCTGGACACTTAGAAACACCTGCCTTCTATCTTAGCTCTATCTACTTTACGGGTCCTCTATGTAGGTATAAAATTTCAGGCTGCAGCTCATCAGTTACTGCACTCACTTGGTAGTGTGTGTGGTGCTGGTACGAGTGCATCACACACAGGGTTAGAATAACTACTGAAAAATTAGTAGTTAGCTACTTTGTAGCTACTTTCCAAAAATGTGTAGCTAGCTACAATTTAGCTACTTTTCCAGAAAGAGTAGTGGCTACTTTTTAGATACTTTTAAAGTGTGATTGTCAGAATGTTTGTTTGTGAATCTCCACTGGACACACCAAACAAGCTCAACTGACACTGTGAACAAGACACTGCATTTAATCCTGAGCTAGAAGGAAACATACAATTGAAAAGCTGCAAATAAACAAAAAGACCACCAAAAAAGTGTAACCAACAATCACACTTACACACCCAAAAAAATTAAGACTAAATGCAAAGTTCATTCCAGGGTTGGGTTTGATCAGAGTTCTCTGGTTTCCTCCTACAGTCCAAAGACATACTAAATTGCCCCTGGGTGTGAGTGTGTCGGTCTCTGTCTGCCCTGTGATGGACTGGCGACCTGTCCATGGTGTATCCTGCCTTCTGCCCGATGACTGCTGGGATAGGCTCCACTTCCCCCTGCGACCCAACAGGAGAAGAAGCTTAGAAGATGAACATTTGATATGTTGTCTATTTTCAAATAAATACAGAGTTTAAATGATTTGCACATCATTGCATTTTGTTATCTCTTATATTTCGCACAGTAAGGCAACTTTTTTGGAAATGGGGTTGTAAAAAAGGATACGTTTGTAGGGTAACCATCATTCCAGGTTTTTCCTTACAAAAATTAAAAAAAAACTGAATACAAACCAGAGAATTTTGTGCAAAGTGTTGTTAACTGTTGAAATAAAACTGCTCCAATTTAAACATTTCAGCAAAATACACTGATCAGCCATAACATCATGACCACCTCTTTGTTTTTACGCTCATTGTCCATTTTATCAGCTCCTCTTACTATATAGGTGCAGTTACAGACTGTAGTCCATCTGTTTCTCTGATACTTTGTTAGCCCCCTTTTACCCTGTTCTTCAGTGGTCAGGACCCCCATGGACCCTCACAGAGCAGGTACTATTTGGGTGATGGATCATTCTCAGCACTGCAGTAACACTGACGTGGTGGTGGTGTGTTAGTGTGTGTTCCGCTGGTCTGCGTGGATTTATATTCTTTATTTTCCTTTAAGACTGTGTTACTGACCTGTAGGCAAATGACTCACTACTGTTAATCATGTTTACATTATATCTCCTGATCTTTGCATTTGCTGGTGAAGAAGGCTGAAGGCCGCCCTCGGAAGGTGACCCTTGATTGCAAGAAACGTTTTCCTTTTGAATACATTAATCATACATCATAAGTTTTACTGATCTGTATGTAAATGACTGTAATTAGTAGTATATCTCCTGATCTTTTAATTATGGGCCTCTGTCTGAAGGTGACCTTTGATTAGGGGACAACATTACTCACTTAAGCACTCTCTTTACATGTCATTCACTCCCCATTAGTTTCTATGATTCCCTGCTCCAATTTCCCTCATCCTCTCCTTCTCTCTTTTTTCATTGGAGCATCACTCCATCCACATTTTCCCCTTAAATCTTCCCAAATCTCCCTCATGGCCCCTCTCTCTCCACATGAAAGGCCAAATCACATTAAGCTATAATGGCTGCTTTAGAAAGCTTGCCAAGAGCAGCACGTCCCATTACCTTGGCCTTTTTCGCAAAGATATATTCAGTAATAAGCAGCATTTACTGGAAATTAAAGCACCTTCTCTCTCACAGCCAGGCACAGTGTCCACTTATAAGGTGCCTGATTATTGAGTCTTATTAGTGCTTCTGGCCACTTCTGTTTCTACATCTGTTTCTCACATTTGTGAGAAAATGTAAGGAAATAAACCTGAGATTTCTTCCGCAGAATCCGACTAAGTGGGATTCTCTCACCTGTACCAAAGGAAGGATGGATGCTATTTAAATCTCTAGCTGTGAAAAGTGGGTTTTACACATAGGGGACATTGAGTGGGACACTTGAGGCCATCTGGATAAAAGTATTCTGCTCACTTTGGTCCATTTGAAGTGCTTCCAACACAATATCCAGAGCTGTTTTTCACTGTTAGCAGTATGAGCAGCAGTGGTGGACGGTAACTAAGTAAATGTAATTAGTTTCTGTACTTAAGTAGTTTTTTTTTTTTGTGTATCTGCACTGAAGTTTTTCCATTTTTGGTGACTTTTTACTTTCACTCCACTACATTTCAAAGCCAAATATCTGACTTTTTATTCCACTACATTTTGAGAAATCTGTCGTTCCTTTTGGTTTCTGTGTGTATAAAAACGTAACATGTCAAAACAAAGAAGCGCAAAGCAAGAGCACCAATCAGGGCACAGCGGTCACTTTGTTCTGAGCTTGTTTTGACCTGTTGGTCATACCGACCCAGTGCAGCATACGGTTCAACGTCAGCGCAGCAGTGTAACATTTTGGGAGAGTCTGTTCAACATAAATGACGAACTAACCTAACTTTGTGTAAATAGACCACAATATAGAAATATGTCCACATATGCAGTCGTGACTGACGCGGCTTTTTTCTGAATTCATACAAACACTTTCATTTTATAGTAAATTAGTTACGGTTAGTTTATGTTTATGAACAGAGACCTACAGATCAATATAGTAAAGGAAAACTTATTTGTGATCCTGAGTTTAAAGCCAGTTTTTATTAAACTTGGAACTAAGTTGTAAATAAATCTTAAACTGAAACTTTGCTTGTGTGTAAAAGTGATTTCAGAGCCACTCGGTTCTACTTGATGGAAACTGTTTACCTTCAGTGTTTTGTGCTTATGATCATTTTAATAGATGTCAGCGTCACTAATTAATGACCTTCTATTAAAAGACTGGTTTACCAAGAGAGACGTTGGAGGATTTTCACCTGAAATGAGTTCATGAAGCGAGTCTTGTTATAAAAATGATAACAGGACATCAGAGCCAGAATTAATCTTTTAGTACTTTCACTTTCGATACTTAAGTACATTTGAAGGCAAATACTTTAGTACTTTTACTCAAGTGGAGGTCTAAAGGGAGGAACTTCTACTTTTACTGGAGTAATATTTTACCTTGGGTATCTCTACTTTAACTCAAGTACATGATTTGTGTACTTCGTCCACCACTGATGAGCAGTTACTCAGGGCCTCCCAAACCACAAGGAGCTCTCTGTGAGAATGCTATTTATTTATTTATTTATTGTTAATGTATGTGGCAGTTATGACCCAGCCCAATATTGAAATGGCTTTGCTTGTGGAAAAAGCCACACTATATACGTTTTGGGGATTTGGACTCGAGTAATGAATAATTGCATGCAATGTGTGGAAGCACATTATGTAACAACATGGAGGCCAAAGAAGCCAAACTGAGGTAAGTTATCTAAATAGCCAAGTAGCTGTTTTGCTAGCTTTGGCTTTTAGCTTGTCGTCCTCGTTTGACGAGTGATTTCTGTCGTAAGAGTAATCCAGTCTCTCCATTGTAATGATGATTTGAAGACAGTTACTTCAGATGAACAGTTGCAATGATATTCCGCTTCATATTAGAAATGTTAGCCATCCGTTCTCCTGAAGTCACCATAAAAAAAATAAAAAATCAAAAAGCTCCCAAAAACCTGCCTCAGAGCAATTATTTTTATCCAAACAATCCTCTCACCCTCAAGGTGCAGCATTAGAAGGGATTTTTTCTTAGTACATGGGCGCCTGCTTTGGAGTGAAAGTGAGGAAGCATTTGTTTTCTATCAAGCATTTGTCACCTATAATCATTAGTGTGTGTGTGATACATAAGGGTGTCATGATGACCAGTGCTGCTAAATTTATTGTTCGTAACATAGTTCAGGTGTCAAGTTACAAATATTATTTAGACATAATCAGGCTGCCTACAGACAGTGGAGCATATTCCAGACCAAACACCTTTAGATCCTGAAGCAGGATGCAGATTCCAAGGGATTCTTGCATACTGAGCTGAAAAATGTTTACCAGAAAAGCTCCACTTGTCACGTGTCACTTGTCATGAGGTAGCCAATCAAAAAAGAGTGCAGTAAAAGTGAACTGGATGGCTGAAGAGTAGGACAGTTTTATTTGGTTTGTGATTAAAAAGGAGTCGACTTTGTTTTAATAACATGTGATTTTGTGCATGTACAGCTGTTCAAAGCTGTGTTTGCTGGTCATGTACTGGCTGTGTTTTTGAGTTCTGCTCAAAACAAGCTGAAATTGTCAAAACTGAAACACTGCTGAAACATTCGGTAAAGTTTCTGTAGTGTTATGATCGTTTTGGTAGTGACAAAATGGAATGTTCAATCATTTATTAGAATAAACACGGCGAGGGGTCACTCAAAGCAAAAGGATTTTAGTCTCAAGTCCATACCATTGACATTGTTTTGTCCCATTTGCTAATGTGATAGCAACTGGTTAGCTTCGTAGAAGTAATCATAGCAACAGTTTGCGAAACCACAACCCAGCTAACATTAGTTACATTACTTGCTGTGTGGCTGTTCAGTCTATTGATGTCATGGTATTTATCTGATTATCTTTTTATTATTATTTATTTATCTGATTATCTTCTTTCATTGTCCATTATTTTATGTCCATTATTTTATATTAACAGTGGTGTCCTCAGGGCAGTCGTGGGCTAGAGATTAGGGAACCAGCCTTGTGACTAGAGGGTCGAATACAAGATTCATATGAAATATTACATAATACAAATAAGCAAATATGAACCAATAAAAACACCACACTGGTTGGAAGACAGCAAATAGTCTTCACTTGCAGAATTAAGTTTTTCAACAGCAAGATAAATGCAAGATAAGACAACAGAACACAGATGGTCCTCTGGGATTCAAACATGCAGCATTTCCAATTTAAAATCTATTCCACACGAAAAACGTTCATTCCACTTTGTCTTCATCTTCTGGTTTGATCGGATTTGCGAGCTGGGCCATGTTGGCAGCGATTGCAGTTGAGTTCATGATTCTCTCTGTTTTAGTGTCTGACCAGCATAAATCAATTTAGCAGCATCAAACCAGGAAGGCAGTTACCACACATTTAACGCGTCAATTAATTAATTAATTTATGTCACAGCATTGATTATAGACTATAGAATTTGAGTTACAAGCATATAAACAGATTTATGCACAGTTCAGCATGAAAATCAAAGTGTTTGGGAAGCTGAGATTCCCTCACTGTCAATCCAAACAGCTTTTATAATCATGTTGTTTGAGCCAATTTCACCATCAATTTAGCAATATTGAGCAACAGATAGATACTCCGACTCCATGGCAGTATTTAAAGAGTTTTAACTTATGATAACTTATGTTAATCTAAGATTTAATGTCTAAGATTTAATGTCATCTTAAATACAATATTTCTTCCATGTGCATCAATAAAACATCATGTCTCTCTCGGTGCAGAGTACATACATACATACTGGCGGCTTATTCTAGAAGCATGCTGAGCGCGCAGAGCTGCAATCATGCTCCTCCGCAGTCACATCTGCTAAATTGCAACTCCTCGCCACGTCTGAAGCGTTCATTTTAAGCAGTTTGCCCATGATTACATTTACATTAGTAATCTGCTGGAGATAAACTGCAGAATAAACACAAGTTTTAAATTGAATTTAGAAAACATTACAGGGGGAAAAAAATCATTAGACCAAAACAGAATTGTTTCATCTAAAAGAACACACTGCTCTTTTTTGTTGCTCTGCAGATGGACTAGCCCCCCTCCCCCCACACACCTGTGTTGACGCAAAGAAAAGCCTTATGCTGTTTTTATTTTATTGTACCTTTTATTCTTTTTATGTATTTTATTGTACTTTTTATTTTTATGTACTTTATGATTTTTGTTCAAATGATTCCAATTAGAAAACATCATCTGATTCACATTCAAATTAATCCTATTATAAAATTTACACTGGCACAACAGAGTACATATAAAGCATTAATCAAGGTTTATCCAGGTTTAAATACTCAGACTGTGATTAGTCCAGATTTAGATCCTCACATTGTGATTAGTCCTGGTTTAGATACTTAGTCTGTGAAAAATCTAGATTTAGATACTAAGGCTCTGATCAATCCAGGTTTACACACTCAGGCTATGATTAATTCTGATTTAGATGTTCAGACTGTGACGAATACAGATTCAGATTTTTAGACTGTGATTTTTCCAAATTTCGATACTAAAACTGTGACTAAAATCAAGATTTAAACACTCAGGCTGTGATTAATATGAGCATAGATACTCAGGTTGTAATTAATCCAGGTTACGATTCCAAGTCTGTGTTTAATCCAGGTTAAGATCCTCACACTGTGATTAATCCAGTTTAAGAGACTAAAGCTTGGATTAATCCAGTTTAAGAGACTAAAGCTGTGATTAATCCAGGTTTAGATATTCATGTTATGATTAACACTGATTTAGTTTTGTTCAGACTATCACAAATGTAGATTTAGATGTTCAGGCTATAATTAATCAGAATTTCTTTACTAAAGCTGTGATAAATCAAGATTTGGACACTGTCAGGCTGTGATAAATATGGGTTTAGATGCTTAGGCTGTAAGTAATCCAAATTAATAGACTAACGTTGTGGTAAATCCAGGTTTAGATTCTCAGGCTGTGATTAATCCAGATTTAAACAGTCAGGCTGTGACTAATTCAGGTTTAGATACTCAGGCTGCGATTAATCCAGGTTTATATACTCAGGCTGTGATTAATCTGGGTTTAGATACTGTTGATGATAAATCCAGATTAGTACACTAAAACCGTGATTGATCTAGGTTTAGATACTCAGGCTGGGATTAATCCAGGTTTATATACTCAGACTGTGATTAATCCAGGTTTAGATACTGTTGGTGATCAATCCAGGTTTACATAGAATGTGATTGATCCAGATTAAGATACTCAGACTGAGAATAATTCAGATTTAAATTCTCAGGCATGTGCACATGAAGGAATGACAATGGCAAACAGCCAGTGACATAAAACAAAGAGGACTCGCCAAGGAAGGAGAAACGGCCGGTCTTAAATGTATATAATTTAGACAGTCAGAGTGTAGTAGTCAGTCTGTAAATGTGATAGCCGTTGTTATTAATAAGCCAATAATGGGTCAGAAGGGGCTACTAGAGCTAGCCCTGATTATGAGAAACAGTAAAAATGTAAATAACTTTTAAGATTGAACTTTGGAGGTTTGGAAAGTAAAGTTAAGTAAATTAAAGAGTGATCTGAGTTTTACACCATACTGTAAATCTAGGCCTGAAATCTGCATTATAGTTATTTTGCACTACTCATAACGTCTATATACTGCTTGATATTTGTCTTATTTCTTGAATATGTAAGGTCTGAACAGTCTGTATGGAGAGTTGGACGAGCAAGCTGACAGAAGCTGCCTTTAGTGACCTGCTGTAGGGCCAGCGGGGGCTGCACTGACCCAATGGACTTCACTGTCATGGAGGGGAAATGCCACAGGGTCATGGTGACTCAGCAAAAAGATTTGACTACTGAAGCAGAGGCACTGGGTTACCCTCACACACATACACCCACACCATCTGTTTCTCTCTTCAGCAACACTCAGATCAGATCCAGTGGCTTCTTCAGAAACAGTCACAGAGTATTAGCATCAAGTAGTCAAGAGTGGACAGTGTGTATGTCTACTTGTGTGGTTCTCACGCAACTAGTCTACTGGACTTCACATTCATGCACAGTGATGAGATTTTACGAGCATGAAGTTTTGAGTTTAACTTGTAAAATATGTACTTGCACTCACTGGCCACACTGTTAGAAGCTCCTACCCTATTCTTCAACTTATTGGCCACTTTCTTAGAAAAACCTACCTTGTATTTTGAATGACGGGCCATTTTATTAGAAACACCTTGTATTTCCACTCACTGGCCACTTTATTAGATACACCTACCCTGTAATTCCACTCACTGGGCTCCAGCAAAGAGCAGTGCTGTGGTCAGAAACTGACCACTGAGGAAAAAGACAAGAAGATGGCCAACACAAACTGTGCATCAACTGCTCACCAGCAAAAAGGAGCTATACAAGGGAGGAGGTTCTAATAAAGTGGATTAACAAATATTTGATATAAAACAAAATATTAAATGTATAATTAAGCAAAATATATGAAACATTTTAACTGTCAAAATTTTCTTGCAACAACTGCTACATTATGCCTAGAATTATCCAGCTGCCCTTCTTATTGAAGAATTCATCCATTTCAAGGTGCACCCATTCTATAAGTGCTTCTAAAGTGCACTGACCAGTAGAATAGGATGCTGTGCTGTACTTTCTGGAAGTGCTGGAGTGATCCAGAACTGATCAGGACCTGTCCTCACTAATGTTCTTGTGGCTGAATGCAGTCAGATCTTCACAGCAATGTTCCAACATCTAGTGTAAAGCCTTCCCAGAAGAGTAGAGGCTGTTACTGCAGTAAAGGAGGACAAACTGATGATTACCCCTCTTCATTTCAGATGGAACACTGAACAAACAGGTGTCTACAGACTTTTGGATGTTCATTCAATCATAATGGTCAACCTTGCTACAGTGCTACTGCTAAATCAAAGGAGGAAGAAACACTGAAGGTGAGCAGACAGGCAGCAGACAGTGAGTCACAGAAATGGAGAAAAAGCAAGCGATACAGTGTAGACTAGAAGCGGATGGTAATTTATCTCCGCTCGGTAGAGTGCCATCACATTACCACCGTAACCAGCCTAATCTAATCTGAGCCAAACCGCAGCTGATGCATTTGGGTAAAAGCGCTCAGAGACGTTCACAGCCAGGACGTCCTTCCAGCATTGCTCATGAAAAACACTGCATTCATCTTCCGCAAAAAAACATTGCTCTCGTCTTCCCTGAACTGCATCTGCTGCTATCGCAGGAAGACGCCAAAGATACCGCAAGCCGTCTTCTCGTGGGCGGCGTAATGTTTTCAAGACTTTGAAGGTTCAGCCAACTTTATTTTAGAGTGATGAAAAGACGAAGCTGGAGGCTTTTTCAATTCCGAAGAAAAAGGTACAGTGAGGTTAGAGTGATAAAGGTGTCAGGTGTCAGAACACACACGCACAGATCTCCAGGTTTCAGTGAAATTCATCCTATTTTTGATCCACCAAGATTCGGAAATGAAGTTCTCCAAAGTTCCTGAAGTGACTTGAATGTAAAAACGCACAAATCAGCAACTTGTGTGATGTTATGTTTTGATTGTTTTACTGCAAACGGCTTTCTGAGGGGCATCACCGTGGAACGGAATTCACCGCGGCTACGTTCACATTTCCAGGTTGAAGTGGCGCAAATCTGATCTTTTCAAATCCGACCTGAGCCACTTTCATATGTGGGTCTAGATTGGATACGTATCTGATTCGTGGCTGTGTGACCTTAATGTGACGCTCAGATCGGAATTCATGTGCTTTTTTCCGCTCCGCTGTGCAGGCGCAGTCATTCAGCGTTACCAAGGCAGCAGCGCCAAACAGAAGCTAAAGCCTGTAAACGGTGGAAAAACAACACCTCACCTTTTTCTCCTTCATCTGGCTTTAATAATGAAGCTGAGAGCTGATCAGAGTTAATGATCTTCTCAGCGAAGCTCGTTCTGCTCGTTAGTTTGTGCTGATGATGCAGTGATTCAGTCACGTGACGTTACTGAGTAGGATGAGCTCATGAGGGTCATTTCAGGACGCCGATTCATCACGTTAATGATACATTTCAATTACTTACCTAAACGAGTGGGAACCATCGTGTCAGAGAGATCGGATTAGAGCAATGAGGCTTGTAATGTGAACATAGCTTAAGATATCATTGAGCCTCATTCAGCAATGTCTTAAGTTTCTTCTTAAGTGTATTCTTGAGAAAGGTCCTAAGATAAAGTTTACATCGGATTCATGATGTTCCTTTAACACAGAATTGTTCGCACCTTGGTTAATCTTCCTGATAAGCCACCTACATCACTAATGACATCTTTCTCCGTTATCAATTTTCAGGAGCTTATGACTGTTGTAGACAAATTAAGCTCCTCTACATGTGATCTTGACCTTGTTCCTACTTTGTTCCTTAAGATGGTTCTTAATTGTGTTCACCATGATGTTTTAACTATTTTAAATTGTTCTCTGTCAACGGGTGTAAATCACTTGTAAAACTGCCTTGGTAAAGCACCTGCTAAAAATGACTAGCATGGATCCTTCTGTACTGAATACTTTTAGACCAATTTCAAACCTGCCTCTTTTAGGTAAAGTCTTAGAAAAAGTTGTTTTCAAACGATGAAATGCACATCTAATAAACAAGTCAGGTTTTTTTTTTGTTCTAACCATAGTACAGAGATAGCACTGGTTCACGTTATGAACGACCTCAGGCTCTGTGCTGATGCAAAAAATCCTTCTATTCTGGTTTTATTAGATATTGGTGCAGCTTGAGATACCATCGATCATAAGATTTTAATGCAAGGTCTTGAATGCTGGGTAGCCTCTCGGGCACAGTTTTAGAATGGTTTAAATCATATTTAGGTAATAGGCAGTTCATGGTTTCACTGGGAAACCATGCATCTGAAAGATCTAACATTTCTTGTGGAGTCCCTCAAGGTTTAGTTTTAGGGACTTTGATTTTCTCTTTGTACATGCCACCTCTAGGTGATGTCCTTAGAGAAAAATTTATTTCATAGCTATGCTGATGACACGCAGTTAAACATTTCTTTTTCTTCTGATGAACAAAACTGTCGACAGACTAACCAGCTGTGTGTCAGGTATTTCTCAGTATGCGTTACAGAAAATTCCATTTACAGAAAAATCATGGAAAAAGGGAAATATTGATCATTGGTACAAAAACTCTGAGAAAGCTGTGGCATTTTCTTGTAAATTAATTATTGTTATATTATTATTAGTGTAAATTAATACTTCATTTCTTGTATTACTGTTAGGCTTTATCACCTGTCTAGAGCACTTTGAGCTGCCATTGGCATAAAAAGTGCTATGTAAACAAGTTATTCATATTATTATTGATTTTAGTAGTAGTAGTAGTAGTAGTAGTAGTAGTAGTAGTAGTAGTCCTCTTGAGAGTGTACAGACTTACCCAAGAACAAGTCCCAAATGAGAAAACGTTGGTGAATGACAGAATCATTGTGAAAACACAATAAGTGGACTTTAATATGAGATTTCTTCTTAGGAACAGTTGGTCAATGAGGCTAATTGTTGCACAAAAATCAAGCATTTGCCTGGACTTGGTAGAGGTCATTTTGAAATACCACACCCTTTTCCAAAACAATAAAATATTCTTTTTTGTTTGTTTGATTTACCTTTACAGAATGGGGTTTCCTGGGAAGGAGCTGAAAGGAGGAATATAAAATATAAACTCACCTCACCGCATGCTGAAAGCTGTAATTATGTACGTATAGAGCAGGACAGAGAGAAAGGACATGTTTCTCCACCATCCCTGTGTGCATTATTAACCAGAAGAGAAGCACAAATCAACATGCTCACTGGAGGCTGGAATATGATGAACAGGTGCTGCATTCATGACCACACTGGCATAAACAATCATAACTGAAATGCACCAATACCTTTTCTTCTCTTCCAGTACTGATACCAGTCCTACCTCTAACTTAACTACTTCATAGGTGCCTGTGCAGTCAGGTTCATATGTATTTCCAACTTCAAAACTCCATAAACGTGGGCAGAAATTAGTCACTGCAATACTCAGTGGATACATTATAAGGATTTACAAACCTTTGTACTGCACCAGGTATATATTGCTGGTTACAATGGGCTGCTGGGAAAAATAAAATGGACCAAAAAATAAAAAATAAAAATAAATCATACAACTAATATTGTCTCACAGTCCTCAGCAGAGAGAAAAAACATTTAACTGTGTGAAATACTGTACACGTGCTACTATGGTTAAGCTGCGGTGTGCTTCTCATGTATGACTGTGTGAGAACGGGAGATTTAACGGGCCGCCTGCTCTCATTACGACCCTGTTCTTCACATTAAGCATTTATCATTTGTGACTCATCTCTTCTACACTACTACCCCTTCATCAGCTCTGTGTGTGTGTGTGTGTGTGTGTGTGCGAGAGAGAGAGAGAGATCACCACTATTCTACAGACAAAATAATAAGCAAATCAAATACAACCTTTTTTTCTAAAAAAGTTGGATGCAAAATGTCAATTAAAAACTTAAAGCAGTGCTCTGCAAATCATTTAAACCCTATAATTATTTGAAAATAATACAAAGACAACGTATCAAATGTTGAATCTGAGAAACTGTATTACTGTTGAAATAGCCTGGACTTGTACTATGGACCCATGTAGTTGTTATACATGCATATTGTGGTTTGGCATCATCTTGCTGAAAGAAGCAGGGCCTTTCTTGAAAAAGACGTAATCTGGACGGCAGTGTATGGTGCTCTAAAACCTGTGTACATCGTTCAGCATTAATGGTGCCTTCACAGACGTGCAAGTCATCCATGCCATGTGCATTAATGCACCCTCATACCATCAGAGATGCTGGCTTTTGATTAGTGTTCTGATAACCTTCACAGTATCTACGGTTCGTATACTCACACTGTACAAAAACACAGTCATGTTACGATGTGGGTGTGACTAAAACCATGGTGATGTACATGAGTCTCTCCACAGCCTGTTTTACAAATCTAGAAAAATCAATGTATTAACATTTATTAACCATGCAATCCTGTTCAGTCAAACAGAGTGAAGTCAGCATAGCCCGACTTCAGTAGCAAATGTCAACGGTTTTTCTGCTAACATTTCCCCTGTGCTTGCTTACCCTTATTGGGGAAGCAGTTGTGTGTAGAACATGCTAAAACCACACAACATATGATTAGTGGAAATATGTCAAGGCAGGAAGTGAGCAACAACTTTGTATCCAACTGTCATGGCATCAGCAAACCCTCATCCACTGCTAGCTCAAGTTATTTTTTTAATGTTGCAGTGTTCAATGGGCTTTTATCAAATGCTATCAGATGATATGTGGTATGTTGATTTCAGTGCATTTGTATGAGTGCGAGTAAATGAGCACAGTGCTGGATGAATATCTGATATCAGTATTGGTATCAACAAGTCAACTACTAGACAAGGAAGCAATAGAGGGGGGAACAACCACTTAAGGAGCTACTGAGTTCAGTGACTGGGTATGGAGTGAAGGTGCACCAATCAATGATATGAAAAGCTCTGCGTACAACTGGCCTGTATGGGAGGGAAACTAGAAAGAAGCCACTTGTGAAAACCACATCAAATCTCATCTGGAGTTTGCCAAAAAGACAGTGTGGGATAATGTAGGATTAACTGTGGCTTTTTGGCCAGAATTTAAAGCACTATGAAACGGAGGTGGACGAAGTACATAAATCATGTACTTGAGTTAAAGTAGAGATACCCAAGGTAAAATATTACTCCAGTAAAAGTAGAAGTCTTTACTCTAGACCTCAACTTGAGTAAAAGTACTAAAGTATTTGCCTTCAAATGTACTTAAGTATCGAAAGTAAAAGTACTAAAAGAGAAATTATGGCTCTGATGTCCTGTTATCATTTTTATAACAAGACTCGCTTCATGAACTCATTTTAGGTGAAAGTCCTCCAGTGTCTCTCTTGGTAAACCAGTCTTTTAATAGAACGTCATTAATTAGTGACACTGACGTCTATTAAAATGATCATAAGCACAAAACACTGAAGGTAAACAGTTTCCATCAGGGAGAACCGAGTGGCTCTGAAATCACTTTTACACACAAGCAAAGTTTCAGTTTCAGATTACTTTGTAACTTAGTTACAAGTTGAATAAAAACTGTCTTTAGACTCAGGATCACAAATAGGTTTTCCTTTACTATATTGATCTGTAGGTCTCTGTTCATAAACATAAACTAACCAAAACTAATTTACTATAAAATGAAAGTGTTTATATGAATTCAGAAAAAAGAAACATGCCAGTCACGACTGCATGTGTGTACATATTTCTATATTGTGGTCTATTTACACAAAGTTAGGTTAGTTCCATCATTTAGGTTACGTACATGCTCCCAAAATGTTACACTGCTGTGTTGACACTGAACCGTGTGCTGCACTGGGTCGGTATGACAAACAGGTCAAAACAAGTTCAGAACAAAGTGACCGCTGTGCCCTGATTGGTGCCCAAATCAGTCGCCCAAAATGGAAAAACTTCAGTAAAGTACAGATACACGAAAAAACTACTTGAATACAGTAACGAATTACATTTACTTAGTTACTGTCCACCACTGCTATGAAAAACCTTGTCCTCAGTGTGGGCTGGACATTTTTCAGCAGGACAGTGATGCCAAGCACAAGGCCACACAAGAATGGTTAAACAATGAAAAGATGAGCGTTCTACAATGTCCAACTCATAGTCCGGATCTCAGTCTAATCAAAAATCAGTGGAGTCATTTAGAAAATGGGGTCCATAAGCTTCATTCAACTGACCTTAACACCCTGGAGCAGATCTGCCAGAGGAAGAATGGGCAAAAATCACCCCAGACAGTGTACAAAGCTGGTAGAGACCTACCCCAGCACAAAAAGCCATAAATTGCAGCAAAAGTTAGCTTTACCAAGTACTAGTCTGAAATTGTTTAATACTTAAGGTTTTTTCTTCAGTTTTTTTACTTATTAAAAGATATGCTGACCAATTCATTTTGATTATGAAAAAATTTATTTACTTTACTTAATCTACTTACTTTTTACTTTAAGAGCATAGTGGTTTGCAATAAAATGGCAGCTGGAACAATCTATATATAATTTGTAATCCAGATTAATCTGATCACATTTAAGGGTTAAGATTACTTTAATGACTTGAATTCTCAGTTTTTTCTAGATTTTTCTTTTAAATATCTCACCTTTGAAGATTTGATGCTAAACAGTGCTAAAATAAATAAATGCTAATGATTTTCTACCAATACAGGACTTATTAAACTGAGTGCATCACATTCCTACACACTAAGGGGCTTGGCGGGTGTTCTGCCTAGAAAAAACACTGAAACCCATATACGTAGTGGTATTTTGATTTCCAGCTTAATGTGGTTACTGCGTCTCTCACAAGATATCACACACCTGCAACCTGGATGATTGAAGCATAAAAGTGCCAGGAAATAGCAGATTTTGGCCGGTAAATATTCTCTTTCACATTTGCTTTTGCTTCTTCACTGCTTTCTGTGAACTTTCCAAAACCTGTATGTTAATTCAATCAGGTTATTTATTCTGAGAGTCAAAAGTGATAAAGTTTTAAGCAAGTGAGGTCTGTTCTGCATGAGGATGATGGCTGTGGTCAGTGCAGTGGACCTTGGTTGGAGTGATTTTTGCATTATCTGCTCTTTCAAGTGGCATCACATTCACCCAGTTAGCAATACACACACGGAAAGCCCTGAAATGGTAGAAGATGAATGTGTTGCTTGTTGTGCTTTTTGTTGTTGTTTATCTACATGCAAAGTGGCAGTGTGATGTTTCTAAATGGGATGGTCTGAAAAACTGGCTATTGTAATATATGTTGATATTCGTACTTATTTGCAGGGTTGCTGAATTATTCATCATCAAGCAGTTCAGGCATTGAGCTGAATAATTATCATTGTATTGGCTCTGGAGAGAGTTCTGCGGAAACATGTGTCTTTGCAAGAAAATAGAGGCCAGTACAGGACATTTGTCTTGCTGAAGATTCGCAGCTGTGATCATTTTTTTTCCTTAACCCATTTGCATAGCAAATTCACTGGTTATTCAGTGTTGCCAGAACTGTTAATACTCCTAAGACACTGATGAGTATATGCACGTTATGGAAATAAGATACACATACAAATTATAGCATTAGGACAGACGAAGAGGCGGGATGCATGTGCAAGTCCTTTGATTTATTGAAAACATTGAAGGAGATGGATCTACAAAAGTGAGTAAACATAAAAGGAACACTAATTACAAAATACTTAGACAGAAAGAAAACAAAAGACAAAGGGTCATGAAGTAAATGCAAAGCAAACAACCAGGGTATAAACACACATGGAACCAACCAGAAACACCTGGGACTAATGAGAAGGCGGCGCTACAGACAACAGACAGGTGAGACAGATGAAAACGGCAGGTCCAGGGACGAGACAAAGACCAGAACAACGGCAAGAAAAACACATGGAACATGAAAACAAAGGCTGGAATAGAGAAATAAAAGGACAGGGAAAGACAGGACGTTACACAAAGCAAATAATTTAGATATTTTATTGCTCAGATGTTTATAGATTCTAAAAATTACATTAAAAGCTTTTATCATAGCAAATCTAAAATAAGCATATTAAAGGGCCCATATTCTACTTTTATCATGTTTTATTTCCCCTCCTGAAATCATCTTAGAACATGGGTTTGTTTTTATGTACCAAAAAAGCTCATTTTATTTTTACATTTTTTCGGTCTCTCCCTATCCCTTAGAATTAAAACGGGCCGTTTCTGTTACTGTGACTAAGACTGATGTGTAAATGACTTCTGATCTGATCGCTTGTTTTTTATTTTGTGCTGCACAGTATGAGGGGGCAGGGCTAAACTGCTGTAGGCTGTAAATATGTAAATGGATTTGTGACATCACAAACACTAAACTCAAAACTAAGTCTAGGTTAAAAAACACTAGGGCTAGGTTTCTGTGTATGGACTGTAGAGGCTGTGAAATAACCACTTATTTTAACTTGAGTGTTATGTAACTTCAAATTCTTATTAAAAAAAAAAAAAGAATATTCAGTTTTCCGTGCCATGAAAAAAGGTCCACAGTGGCAACAACTTCTACAACAGACTTCAGTAGTTAACTTACAGAGACGTTTATTATTGAGGTCATTTTGATTTAACTTTTTATTATTCAGTATTTAAACATGATTCGGGTTCATTCAAGGTCTAATAGGAAGTTAACAGAACAATTTTTATATTTTGTTGAACTATTTGAAGTTCAATGAAGTCAAACATTTAAGGCAGCCAGGCTGCTTAGCTTTTAAAATTAAAACATTGAGTTATTTTTACAGTGTGCTTGAAATTAATTTACACTGTTTTTGTGTACTTTTGGCTGGTTTTCGATGCATTTTAGTGGAGATATTTATTTATTTATTTTTAAACAAAGCAATCTGGCATCCCTGTTATTAACTTAAATATTAGTATTTAATGTAAAAAATGCAAAAGTGCTAAATATCTGCTAGTGATAGATTGATTATTTTAACCAAATAAATTAAATTAAACTCACTGTAGTTCACTGTTGCAAGCTAAAATGCCATTTCCAGCCATTGGTGGGCGGTCAGCAGAGAAATTCAATAAATAATAATAAAAAAACTCCTTATCCTCGATGGCATTTTGCTGATTTGCAGCTTAACATTGTTACTGCGTCTCTCAGAAGATATCACACACCTGCAACCTGGACCAGTGAAGAAAAAAGAAAAATAAATGAATAAAATAAAATAAAAAATCACCAGCAAACAGCCTGTAGAGGTCATTCTCTGTCTTACTGAAATCTCCAATCTTCAGCTTCATCTCTGCCTTAGTGAGCTAAGTCCACTCACCTGATGTGTTCTTCAGGTAAAATGTTTCGAATGAAGTTCTCATCAGTTCACAAGTTCATTGGTAAAAGTAATGAATGTATTTGCTGCCGCAGATCTACACATCATTCATCTCCATCAGGCTTTTGGCCTTCGTCTTCATTACATGCAACTGAAATGAATGAACTGAGCTAATTTAATTCCTAGACTGAACAATCAGATATGACTGATTTACACTAAAGTCTGGAACAGATGTTTCAGGTGTGTGTGTGTGTGTGTGTGTGTGTGTGTGGGTGTGTAGGTGTGTGTGTGTGTGTGTGTGTGTGTGTGAGACAGAGTGATGCATGAAAATCTTTCACTTCTTTTTTGTATTTACAGTTACCATAGATGTACATTTGTATTTATTCTTATGCGACACAATGTTTTACTGGCTGGATAAATAACATAAGTAGCTTTCATTGCTGCCTAAACTTTTTCATGATACATTTATTTCACCCTTTTTTTTGTGTAGTTTAGTGAGTGTAGTTTAGGGCCCCCTGTGGTGTTGATGCACAAATGTTGACACATTTTATAGTTTATATTAGATTTTTTCCATCATCATAAATACCCCCCCCCCCCCCCCCCCCCCCACTTGGTTTATGGATCATTCTCAGCACTGCACTGGAGTTTTTAAACACCTCAGTGTCACTGCTGGACTGAGAACAATCCACCAACCAAAACACGCCGACAGCGTCCTGTGACCACTGTTGAAGGACTATAGGATGACCAACACAAACTGTGCAGCAGCAGATGAGCTATCGTCTCTGACTTTACATCTACAAGGTGGACTGACAAGGTAGGAGTGTCTCGTAGAGTGGGCAGTGAGTGGACAGTGTTTTAAAAACTCCAGCAGCACTGCTGTGTCTGATCCACTCGCATCAGTGCAACACACACTACCACTCCACCGCCATGTCAGTGTTACAGCAGTGCTGAGAATGACCCAACAGTAAACAGTACCTGTGAGGGTCCATGGGGGTCCTGACCACTGAAGAACAGGGTAAAAGGGGGCTAACACAGATGGACTACAGTCGGTAACTGTAGAACTACAAAGTGCTATACAGTAAGTGGAGCAGATGATAAAATGCAAAAAAACTTGAAAGAAGGTTTACTTATTAAAATGTACAGCTGGTGTTTTTTATATAACAATGTGTCTGAGTAGCCTGAATAGTCTCACTGTAAATAAAATTAAAAAGTAAATAAAATGTCTCAAACATTCTCCTATCGGCCGGAAATTCTGCTGACCTTGTAAGGGTGATCATTATGTTTTTTCCATGTGTGTTCACAGACATGTACTTTATGTTGGTGACTCAAAGTGAGAGAAGGAATCATTGCCTGACATTCCGACCCGTCAAGAATCAAAAAGGGGTGGGGGGTGGGGGGTGGTGGAAGGAAGCCAGGAGAAATTGACTGTCCCAGATAAGTGAATGTGTTCTACACTTCCTCTCTGTATCTATCCAGCCTGTACTCTGGGACTGTTCTGGTTGACACATGATTATCTAGACATACCCTTGGGCTATTCCAGCCAAAAGGTCAACAAAAGGTCAATTGCACCTCATTTTACCTTTCAGTTCTCTCCCTCTCTCTTCATTCTCTTCCTGATTTCTGTTCATATCTGCCTGCCTCGCCCCTTACCACGCTGCAACCTTTCCCTCTTCCATCACACCCTCCAGCTTCCGAAAGTTACTGTCCACTCATTTTCTTCCACAGTAAACAGAAAGCATTCCGTATAAACAATACCCCCCCCAAAATCCCACTTCTCCGCCCTTTACACACTCAGCAGTTCAGCTTTGCGGGTGTATTACTATGCTGAGCACTGCACAGATGAAAAATATATGTTTTTCCCGTCTGTTTAATAGATGGCAGATGCTTTATTTGCAGGCATTTCACTTCTTAGCTTTCAGGCCACATTTACTCTCAGGTACATCCCAGCTAAAGGTAGCAGTGTGGATTAGTCTGTTCTGTCTGCTGTTCTGACATTTCTTATCCAGTTCATTAATACTTCTCCTCTGCCAAACAAAAGTCTCCCTGACCTTCTACTCCACTAAGTTATCTCAGAAAACCTTCAAAATTCCACTATTTTTGGCTGTACTGGATCAATCTAAACCTCGAATCAGTCTAAACCATGAGAGGCTATTGCAGCAATCGACTAAAGCTCATAACTACATTTTTAACCTCCAACTACAGGAAAAGAATAAAGAAAACTGCTCTTAAACTTCTCCTCAAAAAGTCCAGGAAGGTGTCCTCAACCTCAAGTTCAGCACACGATGAGTCTGTGAGTGGTCGACATTCAGCTCAGGCCATAAATGTTAACAATCAATCAAAAATGAGGACAAGAAAACCCACAACTCTACACCAATGCTGATTTTCTGTCCATTCCATGTTTTATTTGAAGCTTGTTACACACATTAACATATTTCATCCGGTAGCAGATTTACAGTGACTGTAAAAAGTCTGAAGTGACTCTCAGTAAAGAGTCCTGACACAGAGCTGCTGTTTTCCATTTCAAACTCACTGAAACCTGGTTAGACTACAGCTTGTACATTCATTGATGTATCTAGAACTTCCAGAAGGCCTAGCTAACATTTTAAAGTGGCCATTGAGTGGAAGAACAGTGTGTGAGTTTCTAATAAAGTGGTCAGTGAGTGGAAGAACAGGGTATGTGTTTCTTATAAAGTGGCCAGTGAGTGGAAGAACAGGGTATGTGTTTCTTATAAAGTGGCCAGTGAGTGGAAGAACAGGGTGTGTGTTTCTAATAAAGTGGCCAGTGAGTGGAAGAACAGGGTATGTGTTTCTAATAAAGTGGCCAGTGAGTGGAAGAACAGGGTATGTGTTTCTAATAAAGTGGCCAGTGAGTGGAAGAACAGGGTATGTGTTTCTAATAAAGTGGTCAGTGAGTGGAAGAACAGGGTATGTGTTTCTTATAAAGTGGCCAGTGAGTGGAAGAAAAGAGTGTGTGTTTCTAATAAAGTGGTCAGTGAGTGGAAGAACAGAGTGTGTGTTTCTAATAAAGTGGCCAGTGAGTGGAAGAACAGGGTATGTGTTTCTAATAAAGTGGCCAGTGAGTGGAAGAACAGGGTATGTGTTTCTAATAAAGTGGTCAGTGAGTGGAAGAACAGGGTGTGTGTTTCTTATAAAGTGGCCAGTGAGTGGAAGAACAGGGTATGTGTTTCTTATAAAGTGGCCAGTGAGTGGAAGAAAAGAGTGTGTGTTTCTAATAAAGTGGTCAGTGAGTGGAAGAACAGAGTGTGTGTTTCTAATAAAGTGGTCAGTGAGTGGAAGAACAGAGTGTGTGTTTCTAATAAAGTGGTCAGTGAGTGGAAGAACAGAGTGTGTGTTTCTAATAAAGTGGTCAGTGAGTGGAAGAACAGAGTGTGTGTTTCTTATAAAGTGGCCAGTGAGTGGAAGAACAGGGTATGTGTTTCTTATAAAGTGGTCAGTGAGTGGAAGAACAGAGTGTGTGTTTCTAATAAAGTGGTCAGTGAGTGGAAGAACAGAGTGTGTGTTTCTTATAAAGTGGCCAGTGAGTGGAAGAACAGGGTATGTGTTTCTTATAAAGTGGCCAGTGAGTGGAAGAAAAGAGTGTGTGTTTCTAATAAAGTGGTCAGTGAGTGGAAGAACAGAGTGTGTGTTTCTAATAAAGTGGTCAGTGAGTGGAAGAACAGAGTGTGTGTTTCTAATAAAGTGGTCAGTGAGTGGAAGAACAGAGTGTGTGTTTCTAATATAGTGGTCAGTGAGTGGAAGAACAGAGTGTGTGTTTCTAATAAAGTGGTGAGTGAGTGGAAGAACAGAGTGTGTGTTTCTAATAAAGTGGCCAGTGAGTGGAAGAACAGGGTATGTGTTTCTAATAAAGTGGCCAGTGAGTGGAAGAACAGGGTATGTGTTTCTAATAAAGTGGTCAGTGAGTGGAAGAACAGGGTGTGTGTTTCTTATAAAGTGGTCAGTGAGTGGAAGAACAGAGTGTGTGTTTCTAATAAAGTGGTCAGTGAGTGGAAGAACAGAGTGTGTGTTTCTAATAAAGTGGTCAGTGAGTGGAAGAACAGAGTGTGTGTTTCTAATAAAGTGGCCAGTGAGTGGAAGAACAGGGTATGTGTTTCTAATAAAGTGGCCAGTGAGTGGAAGAACAGGGTATGTGTTTCTAATAAAGTGGTCAGTGAGTGGAAGAACAGGGTGTGTGTTTCTTATAAAGTGGCCAGTGAGTGGAAGAACAGGGTATGTGTTTCTTATAAAGTGGCCAGTGAGTGGAAGAAAAGAGTGTGTGTTTCTAATAAAGTGGTCAGTGAGTGGAAGAACAGAGTGTGTGTTTCTAATAAAGTGGTCAGTGAGTGGAAGAACAGAGTGTGTGTTTCTAATAAAGTGGTCAGTGAGTGGAAGAACAGAGTGTGTGTTTCTAATAAAGTGGTCAGTGAGTGGAAGAACAGAGTGTGTGTTTCTTATAAAGTGGCCAGTGAGTGGAAGAACAGGGTATGTGTTTCTTATAAAGTGGTCAGTGAGTGGAAGAACAGAGTGTGTGTTTCTAATAAAGTGGTCAGTGAGTGGAAGAACAGAGTGTGTGTTTCTTATAAAGTGGCCAGTGAGTGGAAGAACAGGGTATGTGTTTCTTATAAAGTGGCCAGTGAGTGGAAGAAAAGAGTGTGTGTTTCTAATAAAGTGGTCAGTGAGTGGAAGAACAGAGTGTGTGTTTCTAATAAAGTGGTCAGTGAGTGGAAGAACAGAGTGTGTGTTTCTAATAAAGTGGTCAGTGAGTGGAAGAACAGAGTGTGTGTTTCTAATATAGTGGTCAGTGAGTGGAAGAACAGAGTGTGTGTTTCTAATAAAGTGGTGAGTGAGTGGAAGAACAGAGTGTGTGTTTCTAATATAGTGGTCAGTGAGTGGAAGAACAGAGTGTGTGTTTCTTATAAAGTGGCCAGTGAGTGGAAGAACAGGGTATGTGTTTCTTATAAAGTGGCCAGTGAGTGGAAGAACAGGGTATGTGTTTCTTATAAAGTGGTCAATGAGTGGAAGAACAGGGTGTGTGTTTCTAATATAGTGGTCAGTGAGTGGAAGAACAGAGTGTGTGTTTCTAATAAAGTGGTCAGTGAGTGGAAGAACAGAGTGTGTGTTTCTAATATAGTGGTCAGTGAGTGGAAGAACAGAGTGTGTGTTTCTAATAAAGTGGTCAGTGAGTGGAAGAACAGAGTGTGTGTTTCTAATAAAGTGGTGAGTGAGTGGAAGAACAGAGTGTGTGTTTCTAATATAGTGGTCAGTGAGTGGAAGAACAGAGTGTGTGTTTCTAATAAAGTGGTGAGTGAGTGGAAGAACAGAGTGTGTGTTTCTAATATAGTGGTCAGTGAGTGGAAGAACAGAGTGTGTGTTTCTAATAAAGTGGTCAGTGAGTGGAAGAACAGAGTGTGTGTTTCTAATAAAGTGGTCAGTGAGTGGAAGAACAGAGTGTGTGTTTCTAATAAAGTGGTCAGTGAGTGGAAGAACAGGGTGTGTGTTTCTAATAAAGTGGCCAGTGAGTGGAAGAACAGAGTGTGTGTTTCTAATAAAGTGGTCAGTGAGTGGAAGAACAGGGTGTGTGTTTCTAATAAAGTGGCCAGTGAGTGGAAGAACAGAGTGTGTGTTTCTAATAAAGTGGCCAGTGAGTGGAAGAACAGGGTGTGTGTTTCTAATAAAGTGGCCAGTGAGTAGAAGTACAGAGTACGTCTTTCTAATAAAGTGGCCAGTCAGTGGCCAGTCAGTCAGTAGGTAGGTGTCTCTGATAAAGTGTTTCTACAGTGAATAAATAAACTTAAAAAATACAAAAGCTAATCTTAACAGGTATGAATTCAAGTGTTCAAAGCAACTCTCAAGGTTCTCATTTTCCTTGCCAAAATATCACTGAACATCCATTTAAGTAATGATGCAAGTGAAAATGTTCAGGTTCAATAAAAAGCTTCTTCATAAGATCAATATAGCACAAGCGCACTTCAAAAAGTAACAATCTGCAATTCCAATTATATCCTACATGGTATCCAACGCAAGCGCTGAGAGCACACATGCCCTGAGAAAGCTAGCAACATTATAAATCTTTAAACAAAACGTAATTTAAACCTTTCACATTCATACATATTGATGACGCATTTTCTACCCAAAGACTGCTGAAGCAGTTGGGTGCACCTTGCGGTGAAGGCCACCACCGAACTAAACGTGGACCTCCACTCGTCTGAGACGAATCTGCACAGGCGAATGAATTATTAATAACTCTGTACATTCACCATCACAGGCATGGTGTGTTTATCGAACGCACACAGTGACCTGAGAGTAAAAGAGCCATTCCTGTATTGGGAGTGGATGGAGTTTATAATGGCCTGCCTCAGAGATCCGCTGTTTTTCCCCGAAACGGTCATGGGAAGCTGGCTAAATAAATAAAATAAATAAATAAATAAATATTTTCGTTCTGTACACACAGTCATTTGCAAAAGTTCACTCCTAAGTGAAAGTAAGTGGGAGGGCATAAAATGTGGCCTGTGCAAGAGACATTTTATTTTTTATTTTTCCAATATGTTCGACTCAGCAAATAAACAAATTGTGCATTAAAATGTGCAGAAAAATACTGCATTTAACTATGTCCTGTGAAGGATGTGTTCACTTACCTTCTCTTAGAAAAAACAAAACGTGTCATTTCACTACAGGTTTTTAAACATTTGCAGGCTTTTTTGCATACTGTTGCGGAGATACGCAGCGGTTGAGCCCTCAGGGTCTTCTATGCCTTCACTGAAGGCCGAACGACTTCTAGGAACGAAAATACATGTTTATAATTTATAATTCTTTTATTTAATGTAATATACACACTTGATGTATTATGGTGCAGTAAAATAAAATAAATAAATAAATAAAACACTCTAGGCCTTGTGGACGTTCTGCACACATCACTGTGAAGAATCGGCTCATATTCACGGCTGAATATGAGCGATAGTCTAAGCTTAGGTTTCAGCTCAGCTTTTTAACTGCGTCACTGTAAAACTATTACATGGATACAAAATTAGAACACACCCACAGGGGTGCCAGCAGAAATGAACATCATAGCAGTGGGTTTGTCCTCATTTCTCATAAGACATTCATGGAATGTCTTACGAGCTTCAAATGTCCGTGTTCAAGTCAAGTCAAAGATTATTTTGATAGCGCTGTTTACAACAGGTGTTGTCGCAAAGCAGCTTTACAGAAAAATCCAGGTCCGAGCCCTCACGAGCCCCCTTGCCGCTGTCGCCATTGGCAAGTAAAAACTCCCTAAAAGCAAGAGGAATAAAACTTGTGAGAAACCAAAGCTCAGAAAGGGAACCCATCCTCCTTTGGTCGAAACCAGATAGTAAACATCAACACCAGAGCAATGAGTAGAGAATAAGGTTACCATTAGTAAAAAAATACAGAAAAGATTTAAAAAGGCTTTAAGTTTACCTCTACTATTAGAAACCCCTCTGCAGAAATTAGCATGATCATAGTGGTGGGTGTGTCCTCATTTTCCGACTCCGCTCTGAGAGTCACAGTTCACTACTGGTGACATGAGATTCTGGCATGACAGTGAAAGTTGTTTTCCAAGGGATGTTATGCATTGGCTTGGCACAACTTTTACAAGCTACTGCTGTAGTTTTATTCAGAAATCTATGATAAAGACAAGGCTGGAAAGCTGTGCTGCCTGTAAGCCCTTAGTCTGCTATGGAGTTCCTGAATTTGTTGCTTTCTGATTGGTTCTGTGCTTTTCGGAGAAATACAGCACAATCAGCAAGGCTGAGCCGTGCGATTCAGATTTAAATCCAGATTGTCATGCTCTACAAGCCCAGACTCACACGCAGCCTCAGTCAGCAGCTGCAGCAGGCTGATGACGCAGCACATCAGGGCCATGTTTCTGCTCACGGCTGAGGGGAGTGGCTGTGGCTGAAATGCAGGAAATGTTCTGTAAAGGAACAGGGAATCGGAGATTACAGGATTGAGGCCTGGAGCACTTTGTGTCGCTAGTACTTGGATTTTTCTAAGGATGGAAATGCCTGCTTTTTTCCTCCTGGCTCAGTACTATTGCTACTTCATTCAATTTAACTAAAAAATCTTAGTATCTTTGTATTAAATAAAATTAGTCTGAAGGCTTTGGCCCAGTCCCATTTCACCCATTGCCACTACCACTTAGCCCTATCCCTCCGATTTGCGCATCTAGGGGTAGGGTGTCCCAAGTGTTGGGGCTACATAGTCCTGCAAAGGGAGGTTTTTCCAGAGACACACCCCAAACAGAGTGTTATGAGTAAAAGAATCTGCCATGGTGGCTGCACATGAAAAACACAAATGTGAGAATTTACAATAACCACTGTATTCTTAGGTCAATGACATTTCAATGTATCATGATCCTTCATGATCTTCATAACGAGCATAAATAAAAAACACTAGGAGTTTACTGATGTCTCATTAGATAGCTAGCTAAACTTCCTGTTCCACCTTAAATGCTGCAGTTATGGTTGATGCCTCAGGCGTCACAACTGCTGCTCTATTTAAGGTGGAACAGGAAAGTTTGAGCGAGAACCTCATATCACTGAAGAATTATGGGTTGGCAATAATAAATAATTGCCCCCCCCCTCTTTGAAGGTGTACGATGTCCTAAATGTAACTAAAGCCCAGCAGTGAGGAGCTGAACTTTCCCCTCCTCTGTGGTCACTGCAGACAGGCAGGGTCACCTACAGAGCAGCGCTAGTAGCTGTTAATGACGTGATGAAGTTCTTCTTTATTTGAGGATCCCATTTCAAAGGGGAAGGTTTCAACCACTACCCCTTGTGACTCTGTTCCAAGGGGCAATGTGACACTCAAACAAGGGGTAGGGGTGTAAATAAATGGGACTGAGCCTTAGTCTCTAAAAGCCTCCTCACAGAGCATAACTGCCTGAAATGTTGAGACATTGTTTTATAATAGTTTTGAGAAGATTTTGGGCTAAAATGTATATTTAAAATATAGTCATGGCAGAGAGGTACATGCACTGTGTTGTGATGGCAAAATAAATAATAGTAAACAAAATGGCTATATGTGTGTTCTAAACATGGTGACCCCTGGTTCCTATCACCACCTTTGTACAGAAATCTAATCTGGCAATTTTTTCTACAATAAATTATTTTACATCAGACTACTTTAAATGACTGTTTAAATCTTAAAAACACTGATTTTTCTAAACATTTTGAAAAAAAGTGTAATTCCCCTTTAAAATTACAGGCTTAACATTCTAATGTTTATTACTGAGTAACTACAGGGGCGTCTGTGCAAATGAGAAGCGATTCTTAGGTTATTGAGGTTTGTAATAAAACTTTGGGCCTGCTGGTGAGCCCTGGTCTTTTAAATGGGTTAATGTTGGTTTATGGTAAGGGCTAGAGTGAATGTTAGGCTTAGATTTTGGCTTGAGGTTAAAGAGAAGTTGAATTTAATGCATCGCTCTCAGAACAAAACCTTGCATATCCAAAATGATAATTTTACAGGAGAAGGAAAAACTTATCTTACTTTGCATGCAAGTCAATGGAACCAGATGTTTTTCCAAATACTTTTGGGCCATTTCTTTTGGTCTTTTCATCATGAAATTTACAAACAATGTAAAGAGCAACAGGCACTTTCAAAATAAGTCAAAAAATGAAAAATGACAAAAATGCTATGAAGTTTTGTTCCAATAGCATCATATTACATTCCTGTTTAGTTGGATATAAATGATACTAAAAGATGAGTCTCTGCAAACCATCTACAGAGGACCAGCCAAATAAATGTTATCATGGCTTTAAACAGCCTTTTCATTCGAATTTGCACCTCAGCGAAATGACGAACCTTTAGCAATCGTCAGCTGGGTTTTGAGCGGACAGTTGACCAGCATGACCTATGAGAAAAAAACGGCGCTCACTAAATGAGAAGGATAGCACGGTCCAGGGACAGTCAAAATGATTCATTAAGTGAGGAGAAGTATGAAAGGGAACCTGAGGACCGTGGCAAAGAATGCTAAACAGATTAGAACCGCAAAGATTAAAAAAAGAGCACATAGAAATATATAAACATTTCAAAGAAACGTGCAGGGATATTTTCTGCACCTACAAAACTTCAGTTCAGTCTTAGAAGTTGGTTGGATTTTCTGCTTTTTGTGATCCAGATATTCTTAAACACATTCAGTGCAGCTTCTGTGCAAATTCTGTTTTGGTCCGTCTCCTTTTATCAGTGAGGTTCTTCTTGGCAGCTACACATCCTTTCAGACCCACAGCGCTGAGTGGTCTTCTCACAGTGGGAGGATGGACAGAAACATCTGTGGGTGTTTTCAGATCTGAAGCAACTTGATTTTCTCCTCTCTTTCAAAGATGAAAGCTTTGTGCTGTTTATCTCAGTAGCTTTTTAATCATTTTTGAGCTCCAAGTGGGTCATCTGACATAAAAAAAATGAATAACAGGCCATTTTGACTAGACATTTTGGCTTATTATTCAGTAACTATAGAGACTTTAATTCAAATTAGATGAGCTATTCTTAGGTTATAGAAATGTGTAATAAAACTTTGTACCCTGGCCGTTTCACGGGCTAATGCACAATTACAAATATTGTGGAAAAAGCACAAAAATGTGTCCTGTTCAACGGTTATGACCCTTTTATATTTTGCTTTATCTTTTTCCATATGTTAAACTAAATAAATAGAAATTGTGCACTAAAAAAATCTCAGAGTGTTCTCTGTAGAGGATGTGTTAACTGATTAGCACAAAATATGAAATTTGACTGGGGTGTTCAAACTTTTGCACACAACTGTACACATTTTTATACAGTGGCTGCATTTACATGCAGCCTGATAATCTTAATAATCTATGTTAAATAGAACAATAGCTGTATAAACATCTATGTCCGATTTCTTTCCCAGTCAGATACTGAGTACACATAACCTCAAGCAATTTGGCTGGGGCTTTACACACGACAACGACAACGACAACGACAACGACAACGACAACAAATTCCTAACCTCAGTAACCAAAAGTATTACAAATAAATAAATAAATAAAAACAAACAAACAAACATTTTTAAAAGACTAGTCCCCTCAACCTGACATTGCTCTCTTTAAAAATAATCTTAATGAATAAATAAATAAATAAACAAACAAATAAAATAAACAAAAACACATGACTTTGTTCTTTCACCCCAAAGGGGTTAACAGCAAGAATTGGCTCCAGAACAAAGCACATAACAGAGACAACTCAGAGGACAACCCTGTCTTTCTCTGAAGTGTCCAGTGAAGAGATTTGCTGAGGGCAGCAACATATGGACAGTTATCTTACATATCTTACAGTTGGTACCGAGATCGAGTACAGGACTCTCTACGCCCACAGTAAAGGGTGATGATGGAGAAGGTTTATCTGCTGCTCAAGCTCTTAAGTACTTCTTCAAAGGCAGCTGCAGGAGCTCGTTCTGCTTCTGAACTCGGCTTTAAAACGGAACTGTACTGGAGTCTTTTGGGCTTGGAGAGATTTCAGTGATTTGAATGTTAATCTCATGTTTAAATGTCAACCCGGTCCTGTGCGATTTCTCTCATGAACATTACAAAGCAAACCAATGCCTCAGAGATCCACCTCCAGTCTTACGTTCACTATGGTTCATATATTTATTTATTTATTTAACCAGTCAAACCTACCGTTTTTGTCACTGAAGACAGTCAACAATAAATCAATTTCTCCTCTCAGGTGTAGATGGAGGAGGAAAAAACACATAACATGGCACTGTCCCTGTTGCTGTGAATCAATCTGAAGAAGGCCAGTTTTGGCCTGTTTCTACCTGCCACCCTGAACTTTGAGTGACCCTGATGCTCGGCTTTAATTTTACTCCAAAGGGAGCTGGCATTTCTGTGACATTTGATCAGTCATTCTGTCTCAGTGCTCGGCCAGCACTCATCTGATCTGCACAGGTCTTATAATGATTGATCCAGACGAAGGGGCACATATGAGGGTGCGTAGTCATCATGGTCGGTACTGTAACCAAAACAGGTCAGACAAGCTCTCTAAATATCTTCTTCTGAGATGGTTTTATAGGATGAATGTTAAAACTACACACACTGCAGATTCATACTGGATTAAAATCACAATTGTTACCATTAGACTGTAAAACTACACACACTGCAGATTCATACTAGATTACATACTGGAGTGGTATACACAATACCAATAAGAGTCCTTGGGCAAGATTCCTAACACCACCTTCGCCTAGGTGTGTAAAATGATCAAATTGTAAGTCGCTCTGGATAAGAGCGTCAGCCAAATGCCATAAATGTAAATTAAAATCACTTCACAATTATTACCATCAGACTGTAAAACTACACACACTGCAGATTCATCCTGGATTAAACTCACAATTATTACCGTCAGACTGTAAAACTACACACACTGCAGATTCATACCGGATTAAACTCACAATTATTACCGTCAGACTGTAAAACTACACACACTGCAGATTCATACCGGATTAAACTCACAATTATTACCGTCAGACTGTAAAACTACACACACTGCAGATTCATCCTGGATTAAACTCACAATTATTACCGTCAGACTGTAAAACTACACACACTGCAGATTCATACTGGATTAAACTCACAATTATTACCGTCAGACTGTAAAACTACACACACTGCAGATTCATACTGGATTAAAATCTTATCACTTAAATTCCAGAGACTCCCAAAGCAAAACTAATCGAGATCCAATAGGGCTTAGGTATGGTGCAGTTATTTAGGTATTCATTTATTTGTCTCCAGATTGATGTCTGTAGGCTCCAGGGGTTTATTAACAGTTTGTGGGTGGAGATTTTCGTTAAATGACAGGAGGTGAGCCAGATTTGAGGATTCTCATTACTTATGAGAAACTCATTACTATGGTTGGCACTGTGTGAGAATGGAAGCGACACAGTGAATGGCCTGTTTGATTTGAGGCAGTTTGAAGGAGGTGTTAATGGTAGACTGCATGTGTGAAGTAAAAACATTTTTAGCATTTATTGTCCTGCCCTTGCAGTGCTCTTTGAAAGCTCGAACCCAGGAATTTGTCTCAATCTTCCCATTATTTGTTTTTCTACACTTAATTTACACAATTATTTATGTGTGATTACATAACTAGTTTCATAACACTGCATTTTCATACATTTTGTATAGGCCAGTCTGCACTTATGATTTTCTTTTAAATAATCCAACAAAGTATAAGAGGTGTAGGCCCAAGGAGGATTAATAGGAGAAAAAGCAACATAAGATTACTCTTAAGAGTAATAAATAAATAAACTAACTGGTATTTTTGGCCTTGTGGTTTGTCTCGTGCTTCCACATTGTACCCTTCACTCTCCACATGTCGAACCTGTTACATATGCATTGTTGTTCTTATATTTTGCCCTTCAAACAAAGTTTATCCCATAAATCCAGTAGAGGGGTGAACTTGTTTGTGTGGGGAGGACAAGGGCATGGACTACCACAGGCTGTGTATTCATTCATATTACCACTTCCACCTTTCATTAGCTGATCAGTGAGGCAGAAATGGCAATATGTTGCCAATTAGAGACCACCAAGACTGCCTCTTCAGAGATAATCTGTAGCGTGTGCGCGTATGTGTTTTAATGGAATCTCCATCTTATTGATTTATGAGGCCGGCAGTGAAGGATATGGGGGTCACGTGCACTCAAAGCCTTGGTAGCCTGGGTGGTGTTATCTCTATAAAACATAACGGATGTTCACAAGCAGACTGTCAAAGGCACATCTATACAAACAGTCCTCCATTTGTCCCAGTCCAAGGGCCTTATGTCTGCGATACTGATTTATAAAATGATGAATGTAGAGGAAGGAATCCATACAGCCACCACACTCCTTGCACTAAGTATGACAGTATCGTCAAGGCCAGCCATGGTATGCATGATGTACACATTTTAGAGGTCCTGGCCTTTTTAGTGGAGGCCATTGCTGTATGGAATGGATTCTGCATCTAAAACACAAAGACAGAACGCTAACACTTTCTAGGAATGTTTGTTTGACCTACAGATCAATATAGTAAAGGAGCTCATTTGTGATCCTGAGTTTAAAGCCAGTTTTTATTAAACTTAAACTTGGAACTAAGTTGTAAATAAATCTTAAACGGAAACTTTGCTTGTTTGTAAAAGTGATTTCAGAGCCACTCGGTTCTCCCTGATGGAAACTGTTTACCTTCAGTGTTTTGTGCTTATGATCATTTTAATAGACGTCAGCGTCACTAATTAATGACGTTCTATTAAAAGACTGGTTTACCAAGAGAGGCACTGGAGGATTTTCACCTTAAATGAGTTCATGAAGCGAGTCTTGTTATAAAAATGATAACAGGACATCAGAGCCAGAATTAATCTTTTAGTACTTTTACTTTTGATACTTAAGTACATTTGAAAGCAAATACTTTAGTATTTTTACTCAAGTGAAGGTCTAAAGGGAGGAACTTCTACTTTTACTGGAGTAATATTTTACCTTGGGTGTCTCCACTTTAACTCAAGTACATGATGTGTACTTGTCTACCACTACCGACATGTTAGTTCATGAATATTTATTTTCACCGGTTAACTTCAGCATCCTCTCTCTCTCAATCACGTCCTTAACAACGCATCCTCTGCAGCACACTCACGCAGTGTAACATACATGCTTATGCATAAAATTGAGGAAACCCAATATTACAATCCTATGTAATGCCAGTTTACCTCAGGACCAGGATCTGTAATGTTTGTGATTGATACACACAGGATGAGAAATCTCAGCATAAATGACAGATATGGGCAGCTACCTGATTTCACATTTGTTTACCCTGATCATTTACCCATCTCAGGTGAATGCAGTGCGTCATCAGCATCGCCATGCCTAGTAATTATTTTTAATGTTCTGACAAGTTTGTAATCATTTCATCTTACTTTTAGCCACAGAGAACACTGAGCGTATGTAGTTTTGTTGAGTGCCTCCATACAAAAAAACAACAACAAAAAAAAAACTTTTCCATAGAAAACAATAGTGCATTTACCAACATGCTGATTTGTACAGGCTTAATATAGCTACAACTACTTTCTATTTCTTGTTTCATGGAAGACAAAAGGTGCCAGAACCTTTTTAACATGGGAGTGTGCAGATGGTAAAAATGACTTGCACTGTGCATCTGGATGGGACTAAAATCACAGAGGCACAGTCAAAAGAGAGGCACCCTCTCTCTACCCTATCGCTTCATATACTACTGATCTCGTCTGAATAGGACTTAACTGTGTATATCCTCTCCGTCTTACAATGATGTGACTTCAGTATCAGAAAACCAGCACCTTTAACAGTTAACTGAGTATCTGAGAACCCGTGCGCACCACTAATCTAGATGAAAGAAATTAAAGTTGGGTGATGACTACCTAATGGGCATATGACGTCTAGTGGCAGTCATGAAGCACGGTGACATCTGTGTAGGGGAAGTTGTTGGATAGCAGTAGTCTTACTATGAAGGTACCATAAATGCTCGACACTCGCCAAAATACAGATCATCAGTTTAGATCCCCAGGTGACTAATAAGCATAGTTCCATGTTATAGCTGACACATTCTTATTAACAGCCAGGGTGTACCCCAGTGTCAGCATGAAAGCAGGGCTGGTGGTGTTGCAGTGGACAAATGACATTGCCTACTGGCCCAACCCTAATAGAAATAGAATTAAACATGGGCTCATTATTAATCCATCTCAAGTAGAACACCTCCACTGATAGATGGATTGGTGGGCTATATCTTTAGGGCCTTCTAATCCTTCAGTGAAGGGATAATGATTATTAGTGTAGTGTATATAACCACTGAGCCTCATGGTGAGAAAGAAAATGGATAGAATAAGAGGATATCAGGGCCTCATCCTATAGAAGGGCTCAGTCATTTTTCAAGGAAGGGCTGCAAGGCCCTTGCGCAAGGAGCTGATGTCAGAAGCATCTGGGTAAATTTGAATAGTAAAAATGGTTTAGAACAGAGGTCACCAATAGGTGGACCGTGGTCCAAGTCCTGACCCAGACGCTGTCCTGTGTGGACCTGGACCTGTAAGTATGGAGAATTATTTAATTTTGACAGGTTGGTCCTATTTTAATCAATGTAACTTTTCTAGCATTTATGATACGGCTTTAGTGGCCCGGGAGACACTCAGACCAATTGTAGTCTTGGTAAAAAAATCACACACATGACACTACTCAGCCAATCAGATCTGTGCATTACACTGAGCACTCTGACTCAAGCGAATGACGCACACACAGGGGAGGGATGAGGCGAGAAACAGCAGTCAGAGAAGAAAGTGAGCCAGATTATTTTACCTGACATGCTCTGAAAAGAGAAAACTGTCAAAAATTGTTGAAATATTGCTGAATTGTACTTTGATTCAACATTCAGTTGTTCACTATGTGTACCTCTGGTACAGAACAATGCATTTTGGGAGGAAACATGGAACTTGGAGGGTTTTAAGTTCTTTAAGTTAATTAAACGGTGACAGCAGCTCTATGCAAGGGCTCTTTACTGGAAAAGTCACTAAAACTGCTATATATGTATGTTAATGTGTGGTACGCTTTAAACATAGCTTGGCAATAACATACTACTAGAAATTAGCATTAACACAGCTGGTTTTACCCATTTTTTGAGTGATTTTTTTTTACATTACAGAATAAACTTGTAATATTTCAAGAAGTCGTCATATTTGAAGAAAAAAAGTCACAATATTTTGAGATTAAAGTTGTATATCTAGGTAAAAAATGGTAATATTTGGAGCATAAAGTGGGCTAATTATAGGGGAGCAGTCATAACGCATATAACGCAATAATGGGATCTCGGTTGCTGCACTGGCGCTGGAGCTCCCCACTGTCTGTGAAACTTCATGCCCTCTTTGAATGACACAGATGTAGCCCCCGATAGCCATGTAGATGACCTTGCCTGAGATTCTCCTTCAACAACACAGACAGACGGTTTCCTCCGAGTCCATCTGGCTCTTTATTCTAGATAAACAGTTTCCTGCTGAGCCGTTTCTTATACTAATACCAGGCTGATGCTGATGTGCAGGACAGACAGGGAGGCTGAGTGTTTCTTTAAGGGGTGAATCGATATGAAATTATAACTCCACCAAATCATTGCCCCTCATTTAACACGGGGAGGTGCTGCTTCACTTTGCAAAGACTTTGGCCACAATAAAGTGGCATTAATACCAGGAGAGGTCGCAATAATGTAAATCTATGAGTTTTTTTCGAAATAGTACAACTTTATTCTCAAAGTCTAGTATTTTCATTACCAGTGGCCCTAAAACGCTGTCTTAATAGGCAGAACTGAAGACCTTACTTTAATAGTCACAGTTCACCAATTCAGAGCGCCAGTCTTCAGCTCTGAGGAGACATGTCCCATTACAGTGCAGGTTATGAGGCAAAAATGTGCCTGACGTATTCAAAACTGTCCCAGAGAATAAGAGGTGAGTAATCTGATGAGAGAAAAGTCCCTTCTGTCAGCACAAACTTTACAGTTTTCAAGCTATGCATTCCCAGATAAATGATGATGTATGAAATTATGTCAACAATAACCTGAGACAGCAGCCCAGCTAAAAGCAGCCCTGCACGGCTTTTCTGATCATTATATTGAGAAGGTGACTAGGCCAGTGACCAATTTCACCATGATGTGATTGTCAATGTGATTAACAAAAAAATGTATGCACAAAAGCATTAAACAGCTTTCACTGTTGGTGTGTGTGTGTGTGTGTGTGTGTTTGTGTGTGTGTGTGTGTGTGTGTGTGTGTGTGTGGGGTGGGGGGGTGGGGGTGTTCCAACTTTAGTGTGCCCTCTCCCCCTCCCCACCTGAAACTGCAGTACCCTTGCTGAGGTGAAACTGAGTCCTTCTGTGAGCCCAACAAGGCTGTCAGGTTGAAAAGCAAAGACTCCAGAGGGGTTTAAATGGTGCCAAAGCGTGCAAGGAAGCTGACGGAGGCGTTTCATGTTTCAAAGGAATGGAATGAAAGTTCTTCGCAGCCAGTTTTTGAAGCAGATCACTGCATTTCATGCATACCGTGGAAGATGTAGCGTGCTGAACCAACAAAAGATCTGACTGATGTTAAGTGGAATGAAACATTTACATGACGATAGCACATACTGTGAAGTAGGTTTGCGGAAAAAGAAAAATGCTTATATGAAAGTGTTTATAACTTCTGCAAAAAAAAAATGGTATTTAAACACAAACTGCTCTGCAGTGTGGATGCACTGAAAATGTAATCAAGTGAGCACTACTGTAAAAACAAAAATAGTGATTTTTTTACATCATTTCCAGAAAAAAATAAGACTAAAATGATAACTGTATATTTGCTTCACAAATTTGTGAACAAACTTCGTCAGATTGATAGTTTGCAAATAAGGTTTCAGAAATTAAAGCAGCCATCCCGGGTGGTTGCTAAGGTGGTGTTAGGCTGTTTCTGTGGCTTCCCAGGTTGTTGCTAAGGTGTTCCTAGGCTTTTGCAATGCTAAGATGTTGCTTGGCCATTGTTATACTATCCTAGGTGGTTGCTAAGGTGCTGCTAGGCCATTGTTTTGGTATTCCAGGTGGTTGCTAAGGTGCTGCTTGGCTGTTGCTATTGTGTTGCTAGGCCATTTCTATGCTCTCAAGTGGTTGCTAAGGTGTTGCTAAGCTATTGCTATACTATCCCAGATGGTTGCTAATGTGTTGCTTGCTCATGTCTATGCTGTCCCAAGGTGATTGCTAGACCAGTGCTGGCTATTGCTGTGCTTTCCTAGGGTGTTTGAGGTGATGCTAGGCTGTTGCTTTGATATCCAAGGTGGTTGGTAAAGTGTTATGCTATCCAAAGTGGTTGCTAAGGCATTGTTAGGACATTTTGATAGGAATGAATGGAGGAATGCTCAACCTTCTGAAACAGTCATTCCACTTATAGAACAAAATGCTTATACCTCTAACTCTTATTCCGCCACAGTCAGTATACAGTCTGTAGCCAGATGTTTTGGACACTTCTTATGTAACAGTTGTGTCATTATGCTAGCAATGCTTTAGCAACCACCTGGGATAGCATAGCAGTGGCCTAGCAGAGAAATTGTTTGAGACCAAACACTGCATGAACATTTAGGTCAAATTGGTTAAAAATCACAAGAAACTATACAAAGCCACAGAGTCTTGAGGTTCTAGCTCAAAATCTGTAGGATGAGTAGTGTTGCAAATGTAGTAAAATAAAAAGAAAAAGGTCCCAGTTTATGTTGTATCTCTAATAACCGTAGTTACATGTGAACAACAGATGAATTAATAATGCAACTACTAACAATGTAGTCACTGTTAGAGATGGGTTGCAGAAGTACACTATGTAATTACATGTGTATCTACTTCAGCTTTGCCTCACGTAATTACACAAGTGCATCTTAATAGTCGTAACAGCTCATTCTCTCTCGTAAGTACACAAGGTAATAACACAAAATGTAATTACATTTGTAATCAGACTGGAACAGCATTTTTTTTAAGCAGTAAAAGTATGTAATAACTTACATTAATACACTGCTTGCACTGTATCTGCCAGCTTTCCTAACATTTAGCAAACATTTATGTTGTTAGTTTAAGCTGTAAACCATTCTGTATGTATTTGACACAACAGCAGATGTTCTCAACACTTTTGACATTAATTAAATGAGTTGCATTTCCCCAAAGCAATGTCTCTATTACCACTGCATTATTACACAGTGACTACATAACCACACAGGAACTGTCCACTTATTTTACAGTGTAACTAACACTCAACAGGAAAGCGCCTGTGTAGAAGATACGCTTGTGTAATTCCATTAAGCAAACCTGAAGTTGATACACATGTATATTCATCTGTAAAACTGGCCAAATCAGTAGTTACAGTGCTGTTGCATATGTTATTCACACATAACTACAATTATAGACACTTAATATAAAGTGGGACCAAAATAAAAGTAATAAAAAGAAAAAGGCAAAAGTTGACCTTTACAAGCCAAATTAATAACAGCCTTGATATGAACTAAAATTTATTAAAATATATGTGCTCATAATTTTTACAAGATATTACTGTAACAGTGAGCTTTCTAATCCATTTATTTTGAGCCTGTTTGCTAAGAACAGAATATTATTCATCATTGTGTGCGACTGATCTGCATCTCTTTGAAGAACTTTTCGTCTGCTCTGACTTCAAGGTTAATCTTCTGTAATCTCTCAAGAGAATTCCGTATCTTGAGAGATTACAGAAGATTGTTATTAGAATCAACTCAAACAGTAATGAACCTTTTAGATCTCAGATAACCGAGGAGTCCAAAGCTGAACAATGATTCATTTCACAAATTTGGATTGCATTATTTTAGTATATTAAACACTGATATGAAATATGGCTGAGCGATATGACAATATACATTGTTGTTGTGATATTTGTGATAGTTGTCAAAATACATTACAAAATGCTTTCTGAACATATCCTGGACATTGATGCTACTTGCAGAACACTGACCAACTGCGTGTTTCATTATAAAGAGAGTAAAAGTAGTGCAGTACTGTGTACCAAATACTGAGAAAAAACTGTTGTATTCACAATTTTGACTGAAGTAGTATTTTTAAAAATGTAGCACTGCTGGTTCATTTTTCAAATTGATATATTGTGAAAATTTCCTGAAGTATTTACCATATATTTTGCCATGCTGCCCCCCTTCTGATACAAATGTTTAATGACTTATGAAGTTATCAAAATTAAAAAAAAAAAGTTAGTGAAAGAAAAAGATCAGAGGATGAATGAGCGAAGAAAGCCTGGCAGGAACTGACAGAGGAAATTAGAAAGCAAGAGACAGAAAGTGGAAAAAGTAAAAGGACTAGAGAACCAGAATCTGGGCAATGAGATGGAGAGAAATAAAAATGAATAGAGGCAGAAAAGTAAGCTAGATGAGGAGAAAAGGCTCACTGATGAAGCAGAAGGAGTCCAGAATGAGAGACAGTCAGGGCAGACCAAGGCCAAATCCCATTTCACCCCTTAGGCCCTACCCTCCGTTTCGCACCTTCACCCTTACTGGTAGGGGGTCCTGATTTTTGTTGAGATTGAAGTGTAGACTGAAGTGTTAGGGCTATACCACCCTCCAAATGGAGGTTTTTCAGAAGGACACTCCAAACAGTGTTGAGAAAAAACGAAAAAGCAGCAAGATGGCTGAGCAAGAGAATGTGAGAATTTTCGCTGTTAAAAATTTATAATAAAACATTATTTTTAATAACTATTTTCTTAGTTTAATGCAGTTAATGCATTATGGTCCTTGTCTTCATAAGCTTAAACATTCACTAATAGTATGGTATGTCACAGTAGCTAGCTAGCTAAATGACCCATTCTTACCTTAGTCCAGCAGTACTTATAAAGTGTATAGGCTTTTAAAATCAATGTAGAAAATTCAAAAGTGGCCCTTAGCAAGGTTTGCCATCTTATCCCGACACCTTACTTTGTGGTGGCCACCACGTAATTATCTCCTTCCCTCACCTTACTAAGTCATGGCCACCACACACAGCATCCTTTGTGTAGTTTTGTTCAAATATAAAAAGGCTCCTGTGCTTATTGGCTTTTCAAAAGCACCCAGACGTCGAGTTTCAAACTCCGATCTGACTCCGATATGAATATAAAACTGATTCAGTTTGTACATTGTTGATTTGAAAGCCTAAAGGTTCAGATGTACTAAATTTAAGTCTGTTGGCATAAAAATCATCCCATACATATTCAATGAGATGCGTTTTATTTGGCGGAGGTGCACTCACCATAGCCTTGGCAGTACAAAGAGGATGAATAATTGTCCTACCTATTGTCCACCCACAAACTTTCATAATAACTATTGTCAAGTTGGATAGTCTTTATAGAGTGTTCACAAAAATGTCTACTTTGGCAATAAGTCAATTCAATACATCAAGAAAAAAGTAGTAAATGTCTTCTCTTCAATGCTGCTAGAATCTGCAGCACCCACAATACCTCAAGCCCCCAGAATAGTTAAAATGCCTGGATGAGCTAAAGCACCACTGGGGCTGATGGTGTCCAAGGCACCACTGGGGCCTGTAGCATCTGGGTCAGCACTGGAACCTGCTGAATGCAAAGCACCACTGGGGCCAACATCAGTCAACTCACCACCTGGGCGGATGTTAGTCAGAAAATTGGGCCCACAGAACCTGGATCACTGAAAGAAAATCAGCACTGGGGCCCAACACTAGCCAACCCACCACTGAAGCAGATGGCAGTCAGAACATCCATAGGATCAAAAGTACCACTAGAGCCAACAGAATCAAAAAAGCCATTGAGGCCTATAGCACCAAAAGAGCCACTGGGCTTCATAGCACCCAAAGATCCACTGGGGCCCATCGCAGCTAAGGTACCACTGGAGTTTAGAACAAACAATGAACCACTGGGTCCCATAGCATATGGAGCTCCAGTAGAAGTGCCAAAACCTAGATATCATTTAATATGAAACTGTACTATAATTTACATTGTTAGAAGATGCAAGGTACAATGCTTTTTCTTTCATCAAATTACAATCAATGTAAACGTGCCCTCAAATATACAACAGTGGATTTAAGGTCCAATTGTGAACCTTAAATATTTTTTTTCCAGGTGAAAAGTACATATTTGGACCTTTTCATAACCTAAAGTTTTAGAACAGAACAATAAAATAATAAATAGTCAGTACAATGTTAATAGAATTTCACTGGATTATGGTACAGTTCTGTTCCCTGACTACAAGGTACTGAGTACTCTTGAGGGTTCCACCCCAGTGACAGTTTCATTCCTGTGTATCTGAGAGTGTATATAAAGCTGATTTTGATATATCAAAAAAAGGTGAACCTTGGCAGCAACTTAAGGCTTCTTTCCTTCTGACTGATGTTAGATCTGCCAAACTGTGGAGCTGGAAGGACTATGACACCCAGAAGTCCTCAGATTTTCAAAGAGCCATCAGAAAGCGACAAAATTTCATAAACTCTGCTTTGCCCCTTTCCTGAGATGGACATTCTGGAGTCTTACAGCTCTAGATGTTACAAGACATAAGAAGTGACTTCACATCAAGTCAGGACTTTTCGATCATCGAATGGCCAGTTTATTAGCTACGGCTACCTTGTGCCTGCACTTCAAAGAAAATGACTGCTTCCTTATTACTTATTGCTTATTAAAAAGTACAAATAATCAAAATTGTTCACCGATCATTCTTGTTTCTAAACCCATTGTCCATTTTATGAGCTCCACTTATTATATTTGCACTTTGTAGTTCTACAGTTACAGACTGTAGTCCATCTGTTTCTCTGATACTTTGTTACCCACTTTTACCCTGTTCTTCAGTGGTCAGGACCCCCATGGACCCTCACAGAGCAGGTACTATTTGGGTGGTGGATCATTCTCAGCACTGCAGTGACACTAATGTGGTGGTGGTGTGTTAGTGTGTGTTGCGCTGGTCTGAGTGGATCAGACACAGCAGTGGTGCTGGAGTTTTTAAACACCTCAGTGTCGCTGCTGGACTGAGAATAGTCCACCAACCAAAAATATCCAGCCTGTGGGCAGCGTCCTGTGGGCAGCGTCCTGTGACCACTGATGAAGGACTAGAGGATGACCAAAACAAACTGTGCAGCAGCAGATGAGCTATCGTCTCTCACTTTTCATCTACAAGGTGGACTGACAAGGTAGGAGTGTCTAATAGAGTGGACAGTGAGTGGACACGGTGTGTCTGGGCATCATGTACGTGTTATTTTATGAGCGTTTTGAAGTCAGGCATTAACTGTTTCTTAATAGGTGTTCCTGTTTTATGGTACATTCTGTAACAAATTCAAAGTCATGCATGTTTGAGTTTCAGATGTACAAAGTATTATGTGCTGTAAATCATTTGAGACAAACTATGTAGGTCTGTTCTGTATTCTAAACAGTGTTTTCCTCAGCAGAGTCTTGGTCGTCCACTGCAGGGCAAAAATCTGTACAAACAGCTGATAAAGCCTTTCCCAATAATTAGCTAATATCACAGTAAGCAATCTGCACTGTGGAGGTGGCACCTTCAGGAACCTGGTCAGCTTTATTACTGCAAATGCTAGTCATTACTTCTTCAATGCAGTGGCTGGCCATGGTTATTTAAGTAATAGTCGCGATTGCTTGTTGTAAGCATCATGTGTGTTTGAAATAGCAATAATTCTTTGAGCTAAATACAGGATTGTCTAAAATCCATGCATCATTCTTCACAAGTCTTGATTTTTATTAGTCTGTGAAGTGCCCTTGCAGTGATCCTTGAAAGTTTGCAAACCCTTTAGAATTTTCTGTATTTCTGCATAAATTTGACCTAAAACTTATCCGATTTCATCAGACCTTGGTCGTTTATTTATTGATATTAATAAATAAATGACCTGGTCTGATATTTTTGTCTCATTTGTTTAATTTGGTTCTCTTTATCTACCATTAGGCCTTCTAGGTGAAAATCTGATGAAGTTTTTAGAAAGAAATAGAATAGAAATTTTGATTACTTTCAATTACTTTCAAGCACCACTGTATGGCTACAGAAGGCCCTCAGAAGTCATCAAAATAGTCCTCAGTGGGTACATAAACAGAATTGGTAGATTTTTAGGTACCCTTACATTGTATCTACAGTCACTGGTCATTTTACACACCATGTAGATCAGGGGTGATCAGGAGGCCAAAGTCTAGCAGAATTTGTTTATTTCCCTGCTGTAACACACAGTACAACACCGCTCACGCTATTCACCTTATAAAGCTGCAACACAGATTGGGGGCTTATTACAAATTCCATATTTTGTGCAAAAATCTGTCCATTCCTGTCTTGGTTGATTATGATTGTGCATCCCTTCTTGTAGGTTTACAATTACTGACTGTAGCTTTTCGGTACTTTTTCATCCTGGTCTTGAGGAGCTTTTCCTTTAAGTGGTGGCACCGTCATAGGATTCCACCTTTGTCAGTGATTCTTCTTCACACTTGTGTGGAGTTTCTCCTTTTGAGTCTTGGTTCTTTTCAGTATTTCTTCCTCGTGCTCTTAAGGGTTTTTTTCTGAATCTTGGTTCAGAAAGAGAGCTTCTTTCCGATTGTCATGCTTGACTTGGTCTCCAAGGCTTGGACCTGGATTTTGGTAACATGGCTTTGTGGTAATGACCACTGTGCTTAAAAAAAGTGCCATATAACTCAAATTTCTGAAGTGATTGTTAACCCACAAAGTGCACCTGAGGGATAGGTGTTTCTGATAAAATGACAAATGAAACTCTGAATTTGTTCTTAATCAGTGCCACTGTATCTGACTCATCTTTAAACCTGGTTCTAGTGGGATGGAAGCAGGAATGGAGCTAAACTGAGGACTGAACAGAATGCCTGACCATCAGATGATTCAAACACCAACCTCTCTGTCTCACATGCATGCGCTTACAAACTGATTTTTGCTCTCTGCAAGCATTTTGAGTGCAGATGTCAGTTTCTTCACAACTTGCTCATTTACAACTATTAAAATGACTCAGCTTCCTTCATTACAGCTCTGCTACTAGCACTCATTGGCATAGGAGTACATAGGTTTAATTTTCTTATGGAAATTTGTCAGAGGAGCCACTGCGGGTTGATCAGATTCTCATCATTTTAATCATAGCAGGCTGCACAGTTTGTCCGTTGTTGTTCAGCAGGCATCATGATTTCCCTGAGGTGCATGAATTTGACTACTATGTTATACCAGCAATGTTACAGATTATGACTCCTAATATGTAATGTGACAATATTTAAATCCAAGCCACTTGTAGGAAATAGGATAAAAAAAATAAGAGAGGGGTTTAGCCATTAAACTGCTGTTGACAGCTGGTACCGGTCTCACTGCAGGTGCCAAGCCTTCATCATAATCAGAATCAAACACATATGCAGTCATCTGGGGTTGCCAGCCTAGATTACCTGGATCAGGTTTGTCGAAAAGCTGGGGAAAAAAAACAAAACAAATATATGCCCTGCTTAGGGGTCCCTGAAGACTGGATTGTGAACTTTTCCTATCAGCTGTAGAGAGTCTAGCGCTTGCCATAGCTGCTTATATGATTGCCTGAGGCCTTTTTTGCAGTTAAATATAAGACATGTAATAGGTCACTTTTCTGGACAAGCATAAAAAATTGTGATGTACTGCAGCACAATCCCCTCTGCACTGTTATTCTGCTGGAGAACAAAGCCAATCAAATAATGACTGTTGGTGACTCATCTGTACCATGCAGAAGCAACAGTCTTGCCTAGCTAGTGACGTAAAGGCAAAGGGTAAAGATGAATATCGTTAATATGGATACAAATGGACTTGGATATAAATGGACTTGGATTTATAATCATTCCAACTGGTTTCCTGATACATTTAATCTTCAATTAGAAACTGTCAAACACTAAGTCGTGAGCTCCTCATTCACCAGCTTCTTGACAGAATTTTCCTGTGGGAAAACAGGGAAAAAAATCAAACAAGAAGCTGGTGAACGAAGAGCTGACTTCAGCCATGTAAAAAGTGAAATGTTGAGACATTTTATAAGAAACTATTCTACTTTTGAGGAAAAGTTTCCTGCCAGAGATGCAAGAAAAGTGGCTATATCTAAAGTAAATCTTAAAGTAGAGCAAAATAAGTCTGCACTTTTACTTATCTTATGTTTTGGCCTACACTAGGACATTAGCATATACTCAGATATTTGCACAAAATGCCCTTCTTAACATGTGGGATGCCGACCCCTGTTCTGAGGGATGTGAGAAGGTGAAAACGGGCATGTGGCAGTTCTGCAAAACTCACTTTAGCTTCTTTCTGTGCTGGTCTCTAATTGCATATATGATGCATTCAACTGCTTTCTCTTAGTTGAGTAGGTGGAATTATTCTAAATCAGCCAGTTACATGACAGTTTGACATGGCATCCAGGATGACAATCCAGATTTCACAAACTGCTCTACAAAAGTATTTGGACACCTGACATGAAGTGTTTCATCCACTCCTATTGCTAATGGGTATTTAAAATAAAAGCACTTAGTCTTGCAGTCTCCACACACACAGGCACATAGGGGCTCAGTCATAAAGCATAGTCCATGCAAGTAGGGTCATCCACTGCTGAAACAAAAACACACACTATCCTCTGTTGTATCTAGTTGTGTCTAGTCCATGTGCTTTTTGTTTTGCTCCTAGTCCAGCCCCTTATTTTGTGACTCCGCCCCTGATCGTCGCCACCTGTTTTCCACCTATCCCTCGTTATCCCTGTTTTATAAGCCCTGTGTGCCCTTTGTTTTCACTGGTCTTTGTACTGTTTGTTGTTTGGGATGTTTGGGATGTTTGTTTGATGTGCTGTTTGGATTGTTTGTTTGAAGATTCTAGTTTGACGTTCTGTGTTTCATCGTCATGTCTGTCCCGTGATCTCTACGCGTTGGCTATATGAACCTGGACTGTTCTGACCATGACCCTGGATTTGCCCTTAATAAACGTCGCTTATCTCAGCACATGTGTCCGCATCCTCGACAGTTTGGTGTGTCGCCGGTTTGATCCCCAGAGCTGACAGCACATGACTGAGGTGTCCTTGAGCAAGACACCTAACCCCCAACTGCTCCCTGGGCGCTGCAGATTGGGCTGCCCACTGCCCCCTAGTGTGTGTGTGCTCACTGCCCCCTAGTGTGTGTGTATTCACTAGTGTGTATGTGATGTTTTACTTCACAGATGGGTTAAATGCAGAGGTGAAATTTCCCTGTTGTGGGACTAAAAAGGATCATGAGGCCCTTTGGCTACTTGGCTGCCAAGGCCAGCCATTTGGGTAGTGCTGCATTGCAGCTATGAGGCTGCCTGGTGGTGTTTGGCTGCAGAAAAATACTTCACCTTTCAACTGCAGGGAAATGGAGGTTCATATTGGCATGATGGTCAGGTGCCCACATGCTTTTGGCCCTACAGTCTACATGTTATGGTCCAAAAATCTGTGTAAAAAGTAAACAAAGACTCTACAGGCCTTCAGGACATAATCATGCTGTGTTTGCTGTTGAATGGTCCAGCTGTGTAGGCAATGCAAAAAGTGAGAATGAAGAAAAAGCCTCATTGAGTAGCATATTAGCAGGAGAAAACCAAAATGGATTGGAAAGGCCCTCGAACAAATCACACTGTCTCAGCCTTCAAAGCCCCAGGTCTGTTGTAGTTCGCTATCCAAACAATTCCTCAAAGACTGGCCTGGTTGCTTCCAGCATCTGCAGTAGCATGGAGGCCCCAGTAACGAGGAAGCCTCTCTGCCTTTGATACACGTCCAACAGCTCTCCCGAAAAATAAAGAGTGCGAGGCCGGGCGAGAGAATATATTATTAATCGGCTCTAATGTCTGAGTTATTTACTGATGCAGCGCTCCCTCAGGTAGGGAGCAGGGTTTGAAGTCATTTTACATGCAGCAGGGAGGTGAGATACAGAATACTAATGTCACCATTCTGCCTTCCTGGAAGCGGCTGGCACCACTTTGAAGCTTGTACAATATCATTTGGGCTCGTCGCTGGGCCGCAGGGAGCAAAGCCCTGATCAAGCTTAGTCTCATGCAGATATCCATGACAACCAGAGCAGTGTTTATATCTTTGCTGACTCCCACTGAAAAAACTGATCCTGTTTCAGGGCAAATTACCTCCTGGACTGAAAGCAGTGGCTTCCGTAAAGGACATATTTATTCTGCGATTGTTCTGCAGACTAAGCTGCTTGCATTTTAAATGCCACATTTTCCAACCCACGTTCATATGACGATCATAAAAAATGGATTCACCAGCCGTGACCCTCAAAGTAAAGCTATAAATCATTTCATTCAAGGCTTAGAATTATTCAAGGCCTCTGCTTAAATTACTTTTATAAGCTGGAGCAAAACAAATTTTTCGGTACACCTACCTTGTAGCTACAATTATCAAGTACATCTACCACATAGGAACACTTTATAGGTCTACAATTGCTGATGGTAGCCCATCTGTTGGTGCTGCACAATTTATCAGACCCCCTCTAGTAGAGAAGGAAGACTCCTATATAACCACCACCGTAGAGACATTATGTGGTGGGAAATGCAATTGGAGTGCAGTTTGCACCCTTTTTGGTGGAGGCCCTTTTGCTGAACTGTGCATTCCATGCATATGATTTTTTTTTTCTTCAATAACATTGATGGAAGATATATTAACAGACTTTCCTTGATTTGTGTCTTTGTAGGTGAGCAAGCATGCCAACACTTAATAGAGACGCTTTTATTCTGTTTAAATGTCACCAGTTTCATCGTTGCCGTTTCTATACGATCAAAATCCTGTTTGGTAGAAGTGCATGCAAAAGTGTAAAAACCTGAAATCAGTATCATCTTTCATACCAATATTATGAATACAAACAGAAAAAATAGTACTAATTTATGTACATAGCAAAAGTGGATATACTTATTTTACACACACAATGGTGTAAACAAATGCTGCAACTATGCCATGTTCTACTATTGACACCACCCACAAAATAAACAATACAAAAGACAGCTAGGGCAGATTAATCTCCCACACTGCAATAAGAGTGTTGTATTATTTTATGAAAATAATCACAACACAATCATCATTCTACCATCATAAACGGCAAAGCCTTTGCTTATTTCACATTTTATTCTTTCTAGAATGAGTCATTTTAACATGATAAAGTTTGGTCAGCAGGGGAGCAGTGCACTCAATGCTTGGCGTTAACTCCACCTATAAGCACAGCCGTTGGCTCGCAAGCCACTGAATGCTTAGCTTTATTAGATCCCTACTGAAATATCTGTATTAATTAGGAGAGTACTGATGTAAATGAGGTGGTGGTAGACTGGTGCTTGATTTCATGCACTAAAGCTGATTCATCAAAATCACTGCTTTTAATTAAAAATAAATAAATAAACTTGCTTTTTAGAGGAGAGCAACATGGCTATTGGTGAACAACTGGCCATACTCCCCAGCACTTCACTGCAACTCCCCCACACCCTCTGCTCCATGTGCACTTTCGCATTGCAAAAACATCTTGGCTGTCGAGTCTTGCTTTCAGTAGGAGAGCTGCTTGTGTGTCTGCGATTGCTAGAACTTCCACCCAAACTCAACAGTCTGTTCCCCAACTCCCCCATCTGTGCTCACATGGTCGCATTGCCACCCTGCTGAAACTCTGTGCTAACCCTTTGCCACCCCTGAGAAAACTTTCTGGAGGTACCACGGCTTTACAGTAGCCTTAGTGCAGTCTGGTCGGAGATATTAAAATCAGGCTGGTGTTGCGTTAAAAGTGTTTTTCCTCTAACAAATATTTTATTAAGCTTTGTTGTAAAGTAATCTTAAAGAACTTCATTAAAATGCATCAATGCCTAAAGAGTTCAAGCACTTTACCACTGTATGGTATGAAATAGCTAGTGAGTGATCAGGTTGGGATCACAAGGGTTAAAACCACATGAAATGTCTTCGTACATTAATCCAGCAAAGCAGCAGCAGCAGAACTGTTCATAAACTCATTTTATGGTTTCTATTTTTTCCCCCTTTCTTGAACCCACCCAATTTTAAGCCAGCTAATAGCACGTTAATGAACGGGTTAGTTGCATTGCAGAGGGACTCCTTGGTCAAATCTGGGGAATACTGCACTAATCCTTATTGTTTTACAATTGCAGTGAAAGTGAACCACTAATGCTCAGTGGGCAGAAAATTACTGAACCTCTGAAGTCTTCAATTGTGAATGTGGGTTTTTTTTAGATGGTTCATTGATTGTCTTCTTTTCATCATTTTATCTCTGGACATGGAGAAAATTTGAGCTAAATTTGGGCATGCTGTCCAAACATCTGACCTCAAAATGCAAAGAGATTATGTGCAAGAAGTGATTGTGTTGTTTGGCATCTGGTGCTGGAGGGATAACGGCGCTCCTCTAGGGGACAGGGCACAGAATGAGCTTTGAATGACTTCCATTTGCAATGCATCATTAAACATCCGCTTTTGCCCTCTTTACGAGGAGGCTTTGAAGAAGAAAAAAAAAAGCAGTGACGGATCTCCTCCTGCAGAGACTCCGCTAGCTTCAGTGTGATACACGAGATGTGATACACTCTACAGTCGATGTTAATGAGACGCAGCCGACTCAGTAATAACAAGCAGTAAAAGTGCTCACACATTCCAGTATTCTCTAAATCTCCTCTTAGAGCGACGCTCTTGCAGTGCAGGGAGATGCTTCTGAAGGCAGGGTGATGGCAGGCATTTGAAACTGTAATAACTCCCATTCATCCAGTAGAACGGTGGGGTATTTTTACTGTCCCTTTCAGCTACACTCCAGAGACTCTTAAACAGCCTCCCATGCACCTAATGGCACAACAGCATTCCTAGAATATGTACTTCCACTCACTGTCCACTTTATTACAAACACTCAGACTATATGGCTGTATGTGGAGCCCTACTAGCCACCTATTTGAGCATGTTGGACATCCTTTTCCAAAACTAAGGGCATTAAAATATAGAGTTGATCCCCTTTTGCTGCTATAACAGCCTCCACTCTTCGAGAAAGGCTTTCCATAAGATTTTGTAGTGTGTCTGCAGGAACTTGAGCTTGTTCATTCAAAAGAGCATTAATGAGGTCAGACACTGATGCTGTATGAAAAGGCCTGGCTCACATTTGCCATTCCAGCTCATCCCAAAGGTCTTCAGTGGGCTTGAGGGCAGCTCTCTGTGCAGGCCAATGGAGTTCCTTCACACCAAACTTGTTAAACCATTTCGTTAAACCAGTGGTGGTGTGCTGCTTTACACAACTCCAGCTGACGCCTGGCATTGCACATAGCGATTTTAGGCTTGGGTGAAGCTGCTCAGCCATAGAAATCCATTTCATTAAGCTCCCAATGCACAGTTCTTGTGCTGATGTTGCTTTCAGAGGTTCAAACTCTGTAGCGAGTAATGCAACAGAGGATAGGTGATTTTTACCACCTATATGCTGTGGACCATTGCTGTGAATATGCATGGTGTACAGCTTTGAAGCTGAACTGTTGTTTCTAGACACTTTCATTTCACAATAACAGCACTTACAGTTGACCATGGCAGATCTAGCAGGGTAGAAATTTCACAAATTGACCTGTGGCAAAGGTAGCATCCTATGACAGTGCCGTTAAAAATAAACAGTGATGGATCCAGGCAAGTGCACCATGCGTAGATCTGGTCCTGATCATAGGATAGTATGTTGGCTTTCTTTTAACACTGGGAGGCCTGATAAGACTCTAAAAATGCAAGGTCATGTATGAATTGGGAGCACACTGAGGGAAAAGGTAATTTACTGAGTAATTGTCCAATTAATTCCAATTATATCCAAGCCCCTCTTAAGCCTTTGCCTTTGATCATACCATCAGACATGGACAATATGATCAGAAAGTCATGTTTTGCCAGCAGGAGTCCTCCATTAGAGCGTGCCTTTACAAATAGCAGCAACTGGAGCTTGTTTACTGTGGAAATCTGCCTGATAAGAAGCTTTGTTAACTAAGACTGATATGCCCTGGTGGGGGATAGGTTGGGGGTTTTAAATAAAGACGCCACAAAGGGTTCTTGGTACTAATGCCCTAGAGAACCATTTTCAGGTTCCTCACAGCAATCGTCCAATGCATTGCTCTTTAAAGAGCTTAATTCAGAAATTAACCTCTCAAATTTTAACCTCCACTACAATCTTAAAAAGAGGTGTCAAAAAGGGTTCTTTGAGCAAAGCTATAAAAAGGATCTCTTCTGGTTCTTTATAGAACCTTTCACTGGGTGTTTTTTTTTTAAAAGCCATATTTAAATATGAACCTTTGTAAAGTTTAAAAACTTTCACTTACACAAAAAACAAAAATGCAATTAAGAGATGTGCGATGCCATAGAATAATCACTTTGATTCTGCAAAGAACCTCTTGAAGTACTTTGGAAAGCCATATTTATATATGAACCTTTATTAAAGTTCAAAGAACCTTCACTTTTTACAAAAAGTGCCATAAAGAGTGTGAGGTCATAGACACTCTAGTTAAAAACCAAAACACCACAAAGCAAAGCTGTAAATCATATCATGAAAGAAGCATATTTGGTTCCCCAAAAGTACCATGTATGTTTTAAAAAATAAATAAATAAATAAAAGGACCTGTTAATGTAAAGAACCTTTGAATGTTCAAAAGAACCTCCACATTATGTATTTCTATAGATTCTATACCAATTTAAGGGCTCTTCCTGAAACATTTATATTAAGTAAACACACACACACACCAGTCATTTACAAAAATGGTCCTCTAAAAGAGCCAAGAGGTTCTTCCTTTTGACACGCTTAGTTTTATATGTGTAATGGAACAATTTTACATTCAACACCAAAGCTAAAACCATGTATTTTTAGGCTACACTGATCTGTTTCAGTTGTGTTCTGGGGTTTGATTCTCCTATAGAAGTCAAATATCATTATTTTGTAATTTTCAGTTGCTACTGGAAGCCATACAATTACAGTCTGAAGATAAGAGACATTGCAGCCTTCAAGAGCAGCTCTTACAGTGAAGTGATAATCATTTGTCATTTCATGCTCTCTTTGAACAAGTCATATGGTATACATTAAAAAGAAAAGCATAATTGCATTCAATTGACATGTCGTTTGTTTTAAATGATAAAATTAGATGCTAAAAGCATCAGAGTGAAAGATGACAGGCACGTGGGTAAAACAGAAGAAGCACACTGACAGGATGATTCGAAAATGGAAATCATTTCTTCATGACATTCCTTCACATTTTCTGTTTGAAGTCATTTAACATCTCAAATTGGTGCCAAAGTGAAAAAAGGAAAAGTGCTGTATTTGGGAACAATAGATTATACAAAATAATGGGCAACACTTTATTTAGGTGGTGCTTTTTACACGATTAAACTCTTAACAGTTTATCAGTGACACAACAGCATATCAGTGAAGTAGCAGTAGTGAAGCATTTGAATACACTGAAGTAAATATCTTGATTTTCTATTGATGCATCTATTTACTGCAAGTAATGTATTGTTAACATGTTGCTTCCATTACGCAAAACCTAACCCTGGTTGTCGTCGTCGTCACCACCACCTCCAAACAAAAAACCTAAATCCTAATCCTGGCCCTAATATTTACCTTAACCTCAACTCAAAACCTAATCTTACCCAGCCTCACCCTAAATCTAACTCTGGCCTTAAGCCTAACCTTACCCAGCCTTACCAAGACCTAATCCTGGCCCTAATATTTACCTTAACCTCAACCCAAAACCTAATCTTACCCAACCTCACCCTAAATCTAACTCTGGCCTTAATCCTAACCTTACCCAGCCTTACCAAAACCTAATCCTGGCCCTGATATTTACCTTAACCTCAACCCAAAACCTAATCTTACCCAACCTCACCCTAAATCTAACTCTGGCCTTAATCCTAACCTTACCCAGCCTTACCAAAACCTAATCCTAATCCTAATATTTGAAATCAAGCACCAGCCTACCAGCACATCATTTACATATCACATATATGAAACATGCCCTAATTCATGCAGATGTTTTGGCAAGGATCCAAGGGAACATTAAATAGAGCATTCAATGGCTTGTGAGCCAATGGCTGTACTTGTAGGCGGAGTTTGAGGTCAAGCAGCACGTGCACTGCTCCCCCTGCTGACTAGACTGTGTAATGTTAAAATTATGACCACTGAAAAGAATAAAGTGTGAAATAAAATATCTTAGCATTTTTCAAGATAGTAGAATGGTGCGATTGCAGTGCGACTGATTTTTATTTAAACAATTTAACTGCTATTAATATATTGCAATGTGAGAAGCTTCTGCACTAGCATTTTGCATTTTGTATTGTTTATTTTGTGGGCAGAGTCAGTAATAAAACAAAAGAATTGTGTAATAAGCCTTTAAATTGAACACGCAATAGTTACAGCACATGTTTATGCCAGTGTGCATGTAAAATAACTGCGTACACTTTTCTACTGGATGAGCATAAATCATTAGAATTATTTTAAATGTTTATTCTTATGATTGGTATAAAAGGTGTCCAGTGCAAAAGGGTAGTGTTGTCTTCTCACAGTGGAAGGATGGGCAGGAACACCTGTGGATGCTTTCAGATCTGAAGCAGCTTGATTTTCTCCTCTCTCTCGCAGAGATGAAAGCTTTAAGTGCTGTTTAATTGATGGGGCAGTTTTGGTGTCTTCTAGGTCTTCCAGGTGGTTGTTAGGAGCCCTATTGTCTTTGTTTTTTTTATTATTTTTTAACTCTATTTTGGAAACTCATGTTTATTTTTCTTTGACTTTCTCCTGTCTTATGCAAGTGGATGTAGTTGATATCCTCAGAAATGTCTCCTGAGAAATAGATCATTTGTACTTCATGTCCATTTTGACTGGAAATTAAATAAACAAAACAATGATCTTACTTTTTCCACAGTACTGCATCCTTGTGGAATATGTTGTGTCGCAATAGCAGTGTGCAAATGATTTTGACTGATGTTAAGCATGCATTGCCACTTGTGATAGTTTACTGTAGACAACATCCAACAGCTAGTATCTGTTTTAAATGGAGAATACAAGATCCCACGACTTAAGATTACAAGATGCCTCACCTAGCACTTAAAAAAAAACTACACTTTAACAGATCTATATTCATGATGAAACATGCATTTTTAGGAGTTTGTTTTCATGGGTCTAGTTTAGTTATTTCTGAAGAACCATCCCTTAATCTTGTTTAATCAGACATCCTCAGTTCCTCTGATGAACATTGAGCACAGAAGCACTGCTATTCCATCACAATAGACGTTTAATAATCTATATGCAGAAAAAACAGACAGACACACACACACACACACACACACACACACACACACACACATATATATATATATATATATATATATATATATATATATATATATATATATATATATATATATATATATATACACACACTGTTCAAAAAAATAAAGGGAACACTTAAACAACACAATATAACTCCAAGTAAATCAAACTTCTGTGAAATCAAACTGTCCACTTAGGAAGCAACACTGACTGACAATCAATTTCACAGCTGTTGTGCAAATGGAATAGACAACAGGAAATTATTGGCAATTAGCAAGACACACTCAATAAAGGAGTGGTTCTGCAGGTGGGGACCACAGACCACTTCTCAGTACCTTTCTGCTTTCTGGCTGATGTTTTGGTCACTTTTGAATGTTGGTGGTGCTTTCACACTCGTGGTAGCATGAGACGGACTCTATAACCCACACAAGTGGCTCAGGTACTGCAGCTCATCCAGGATGGCACATCAATGAGAGCTGTGGCAAGAAGGTTTGCTGTGTCTGTCAGCGTAGTGTCCAGAGGATGGAGGCGCTATACCAGGAGACAGGCCAGAACACCATGAGACGTGGAGGAGGCTGTAGGAGGGCAACAACCCAGCAACAGGACCGCTACCTCTGCCTTTGTGCAAGGAGGAACAGGAGGAGCACTGCCAGAGCCCTGCAAAATGAGTTCCAGCAGGCCACAAATGTGCATGTATCTGCACAAACAGTTAGAAACCGACTCCATGAGGATGGTATGAGGGCCCGACGTCCACAGATGTGGGTTGTGCTCACAGCCCAACACCGTGCAGGATGCTTGGCATTTTCCAGAAAACACCAGGATTGGCAAATTCGCCACTGGCGCCCAGTGCTCTTCACAGATGAAAGCAGGTTCACACTGAGCACATGTGACAGACGTGACAGAGCCTGGAGACGCCATGGAGAGCGATCTGCTGCCTGCAACATCCTTCAGCATCCTTCAGCTTTGTGTATCGGGCAGTGTCCGAAGGCGTGGGCCTTGGCGTTCTGATCCTCGGTTGCTGAAACTGGCTTTTGGAACTTGGAACGTTACCTCACTGGCAGGGAAGGAGCCTGAGTTGGTGCACGAGGTTGAGAGATACCGGCTAGATATAGTCAGGCTCACCTCAACACACAGCTTGGGCTCTGTGTCCAATCTCCTTGAGAGGGGTTGGACTTTATTCTTTTCTGGAGTTGCCCATGGTGAGAGGCGGCGGGCAGGTGTGGGCTTTCTCATAGCCCCTCGACTCGGCGCCTGTATGTTGGGGTTTTCTCCGGTGGACGAGAGGGTCGCTTCCCTATGCCTTTGGGTTGGGGAACAGGTCCTGTCTGTTGTCTGTGCTTATGCACCGAACAGCAGTTCAGAGTACCCAGTCCTTGGGAAGGGTGCATGAAAGTACTCCTCCTGGAGACTCTGTTGTCCTACTGGGGGACTTTAACGTTTACGTGGGCAAAGACAGTGAGACCTGGAGGGGTGTGATTGGGAGGAATGGCCTCTCTGATCTGAACCCGAGTGGTGTTCAGTTTTTGGACTTCTGTGCAAACCACAGTTTGTCCATCACGAACACCATGTTTGAACACAAGGATGTCCATAAGTACACATGGCACCAGGACACCCTAGGCCGCAGTTCAATGATTGACTTTGTAGTCATGTCATCGGACTTGCGGCCATGTGTTTTGGACACTTGGGTAAAGAAAGGAGCTGAGCTGTCAACTGATCACCACCTGGTGGTGAGTTGGATCAGGTGGTGGGGGAAGATGCCGGTCAGACCAGGCAAGCCCAAACGTATAGTGAGGGTTTGCTGGGAACGTCTGGCAGAAGAACCTCTCAGATTGATCTTCAACTCACACCTCTGTCAGAACTTTGACCAGATATCGGGGGAGGTGGGGGGCATTGACTCAGAATGGGCCATGTTCCGTTCCTCCATTGTTGAAGTGGCTGACTGTAGCTGTGGACGTTAGGTAGTTGGTGCCTGTCAGGGTGGTAATCCTCGAACCCGGTGGTGGGTCAGGCGGAAAAGGGTGGAGAGCCCTCTCTGGGTCGGGGATAGGCTCTTGCCTCAAGTGGAGGAGTTCAAGTATCTTGGGGTCTTGTTCACGAGTGATGGTACAAGGGAGTGGGAGATTGACAGGCGGATTGCTGCTGGGTCAGCAGTGATGCGGGCTCTTTACCAGTCTGTTGTGGTAAAGAAAGAGCTGAGCCATAAGGCAAGGCTCTCGATTTACCGGTCGATCTACGTTCCCACCCTCACCTATGGTCATGAGCTTTGGGTAATGACCGAAAGAATAAGATTGCGAATACAAGCGGCTGAAATGAGTTTCCTCCGCAGGGTGTCTGGACTCTCCCTTAGAGATAGGGTGAGAAGTTCGGTCATCCGGGAGGGACTCGGAGTAGAGCCGCTGCTTCTTCACGTCGAGAGGAGCCAGCTGAGGTGGTTCGGGCATCTGGTTATGATGCCTCCTGGATGCCTCCCTCGGGAGGTGTCACAGGCAAGTCCACCTGGGAGGACACGTGGGGACATGCTGGCGTGACTATATCACCCAGCTGGGATGGGAGCGCCTCGGAATCCCCCTTGGAGAGCTAGTGGAAGTGGCTGGGGAAAGGGAGGTCTGGGCCTCATTGCTTAGGATGTTGCCTCCGTGACAAGAACCCAGGAGAAGCGAAAGATAATGGATGGATGGATGGATGGGTGGACATCAAAGTTGGATCAGCCTGTAGTATGTTTTTCCACTTTAATTTTGTGTGTGACTCCAAATCCAGGCCTCCATTGGTTAATAAATTTGATTTCCATTGATGATTTTTGTGTGATTTTGTTGTCAGCACATTCAACTTTGTACAGAACAAAGTATTCAATGAGAATATTTCATTCATTCAGATCTAGGATGTTATTTGAGTGTTCCCTTTATTTTTTGAGCAGTATATATATATATATATATATATATATATATATATATATATATATATATATATATATATATATTAGTCCAACTTTCTAATTATGAAATAAATTTAGCACACTGTGCCTCTTTTAATGCATAAAAATAAGAAAAATACATATTTTTGTAACTCGGGACCAAAGAACATTTCTCCTTTTTTCTCTTCTCTCTATCCTCAGATAAAAGGATTCCAAATCATTACAGCAGTAAATTATTTTCTAATCTCCCTCAAACGACATGGAGATGTAACATTTGCCAATTTCGCCCACAGCCAAATCCCCAAATCCAGTCATGGGCGGCCCAATCTCTCCAACTGTTTCATTTAATTTTGCACAGAGCTTTTACTAAGAATCCCACAGAATCTGGAAGACTGGCATCCTAGAAGTAACGTGGCTGAAAAGTTAGTGTATGTAACAGAGCTACAGTCAGTCATTTCCATTACCTACAGCATTGAGTGCTCAAAGTGGTCACCTCAGATGAATGGGGCCAATGTGTTACATAGTTATCCCCGATTGTTTTCTAGTTTACCAGCTTGTTTTTATTCTGCTTCATACCTCAGCTCTGCTTTCTACTGCTGAGGTTTTGCGAAACGGCACTGATGAAACGATTGCTGCTATCCCCCCAAAAAAACCCTTGCATGTCTATTTTGTCACTGGCATAATTTGAAAATGCCTGCTGTCCTTCTATTGTGTGTAAATTTCATGAAGGTTGGACTAAAGGAAGCGGCCCAAAATGACCTGGAAAAAGGTCTGGTTCCGTTGACTTACATTAAAAGTAAAGTTGTTTTTTTCCTTCTCCTGTAAATTCATAATTTTTAGTCATTTAGTCATCATTTTAGTCATCATTTAGTATCACCCAAACAGAAAAGACTCTGGTCACCTGGCCGGGGAATCAAACCCAAGTCCTTCTTGCTATGAGGTGACACTCTACCCACTATGCACAGTCAAGTTTTGTTCATTTCTAAGTGAAAATAAGTTAGCATCCTCTACAAAGAATACACTTCAATATGGCATTTTCTACTCATTTTAGTGCACAATTTGGCAATTTTATTTTATTAGGAAATACTTATAAATGTCTTGAATGTTGAATTCAACAAATAAACAGTAATTGTGCATTAATATGTGCAGATGCGTGTTCTCAGAGGATGTTTTCACTTAAATCAATGACCGGGGCTCTCAAACTTTTGTGGATGTGTATTAGTTTCTTGTCCCAGTTGCAGTAATCTTCACCCCACTGCTGCACTTCATTGCGTCCTTCAGCTTTCCGCACAGCACGGCAGACTTTGTACCCCATCAACCCTCGAAAGACCTCAGCATGGCAGGAGACCAGCACCCTGGGCAGTGCCATCTGTCGTCATGGCAGCGAAGGAGAGGACTCAAGTCTTAAGAAACTGCTAAGATTAGTAGTGCTTTTGTGCACGTTGAGGATTGGGGGTCTAATGCGATCCATTAACAGCAGCATATCCTATCAAAACCTGTCAGATCAAAAAAGTTTTATTTTTTTTTATCATTTGGAAGTAGCTTTGTAATTGTCCATTACATTGTGTGATTATTTCAGTATGAATGGATCAATAGAAGTGCTCCAAAATGACAAACTCATGTTAATATATTATTACAGTTAACCTGAGCCTAAAATGGACTTTTGACCCTTAATTCATGTCACTGGTCAGATCAAAGTGTTAATCATATATTGTTTTCCATGATCTTTGATGGTAATGACTTTTGCCCAACCTCTAAAACAAAACATTAACGTTCTGTTCTATGGGGTGTATTTTCGTTTTTCCATCAGAATTTACATGACCATATCATTCAGTAACCGCATGAAATTTATTATAAAAGCCCCTGAAATTAAGAGAAAGTGTTTTATGATTTACACACACACTACTCACAAAAGGTTAGGGATATTTATGAAATTGATGGAAACGTATAAGGTTCATACTACAGTGATTTTATATCATGAAATTAGGGCATTTAAGTAGAAGCAGGCGATGGTGATTTCCTCATCTCAAACAGTTTACTGAAACAAAAGCCAACAGCAGCGGTGGGTATACCCAAACAAAAAATCTCAATGTCTCAGTAACTTGTCATGTGCCCTTGAGCATCAATTACAGCTTGATGTCTCATGCTATTCACAAGTCGACTCATTGTCTTCTGAGGCACAGCATCCCACTCTTCTTGAAGGGCGGCCCTCAGGTCATTGAAGTTCTGGGGTACAGAGTTACGAGCCTCTACACTGTGACTCAGCTGATCTCATAGGATTTCTATGGGATTCAGGTGTGGAGAAAGTGCAGGCCACTGCATTTGAGGTACCCCAGTCTCCAGCAGCCGTTCCCTAAAGATGTGACCTCGATGAGCTGGAGCACTGTCATCCATGAAGATGAAATTAGGCCTGTGTTGTTCATGCAGAGGCACAATGACTGGATTAATTATGTTATTCAGTAGTATAGGCTGGTCACTGTACCATTCACAAAGTGTAGGGCAGTTCTGTATTGACTAGACACACCTGCCCACACTATAACACTACCACCACCACCACCTTGCCGTTAAGCTCCTTGTTAGAGAACAGCAAGTTGAGCAAAAAGTACTGAAACATTGAACAGCTGGACATGTGCATTCAAAAGTTTACAGAAGGTCACATTAAGTTCACCTATAAAGGTTAGAGTGCATTTTAGGCCAAATATCCCTAACTTTTTGTGAGTAGTGTATTGCTATATGCTTACAATTTACTGCTGAAAGCCAAAAATCTCAGATGCTCTGTGTTTTACTTTATAAAAATCATTTGTACAGAGCAGATCACTGAAGAGACGCCTACTGTTTATAGTTTATAGCTCAGATATGGAAAAATGCATCGACTTTCAGTAAAAAAAAAAAAAAAATTAATTCAGCTTCTTGTATTATAAGGGTTTTAAATTACATCTATTTGACTAGAGAGAAGAGTTACAGCCGCATATGACACCCACCTTCTGAATGTAGCTTATGATACATGAAAGTTATTAAGAACGTGTAGTTAAGTTAGTAAGAAGAATATGACAAAGTGCATTTCGGAAACACCGGTGGTTCCAAGGAGTTTTAGAGGCTACAGGAACCAAATCCTAGACTTCTTCTTCTTCTTCTTCTTTCGGCTGCTCCATTTAGGGGTTGCCACAGCGGATCATCTGCCTCCATCTTGCCCTATCCACTGCCTCCTCTACTTTTACACCAACCATCTCCATGTCCACCTTCATTACATCCATAAACCTTCTCTGAGGTCTACCTCTTCTCCTTCTACCCGGCAGCTCCATCTCCAACATTCTTTGACCAATATATCGACTATTCCTCCTCAACACATGTCCAAACCATCTCAACCTGGCCTCTCTGGCTTTGTCTCCAAACTGCTCCACCTTCACTGTCCCTCTGATCTGCTCATTTCTAATCTTGTCCATCCTTGTCACTCCCAACGAAAATCTCAGCATCTTCATCTCCACCACTTCCAGCTCAGCCTCCTGTCTTTTAGACCTTCACCTTGAAACCATTTGTCACTTCAACTGCACACCTCACCACTGTCTCTCTATCCTTATACATGTCCTGCACCACCCTAACATATTTTCAGCTACACCTGACTTCCTCATACAGTACCACAGTTCCTCTCTTGGCACCCTATCATATTCCTTCTATAGATCCACAAAGACACAATGTAGCTCCTTCTGACCTTCTCTGTACTTCTCTACCAACATTTTCAATGCAAAAAATGCATCTGTGGTACTCTCTCTGGGCATGAAACCAAACTGCTGCTCACTGATCTGATCTTGCTTCAACAACTCTTTCCCATACCTTCATGGTGTGGCTCATCAACTTTATACCTCTGTAGTTACTGCAGCTCTGCACATCACCCTTGTTCTTAAAAATGGGGACCAGTACATTGCTTCTCCACTCATCAGGCTTCCTCTCACTCTCCAGGATTTTGTTAAACAACCTGGTTAAAAAGTCCACTGCCTTCTCTCCTAAGCATTTCCATACCTACAGGTATCTCCATACCACAGGTATGTCATCTGGACCAACTGCCTTTCCATTTTTCATCCTTTTTAAAGCTGCCCTCACTTCCACCTTACCAATTCTCTGCACTTCCTGATCCACTATCTCTACCCCCGTTGTCCTCCTCTCTCTCTCGTTTTCCTCATTCATTTCTTCTTCAAAGTACTCCTTCCATCTACTCAACACTCTCTGTTCACTCACTAGTACATTTCGCTCTCTATCCTTTATCAGCCTAACCTTCTGCCTTTCCAGCTCTATCTCTGTTTAGCCAAACGATACGAGTCCTTTACTCCTTCTTTACTCACTGCCCCCAAGGGCCTGTTGCAATTTTTCCCTGAACTGCCTGCAACCATCCTCCTCCTTCAGCTTCCACCATCTAATCGTTGGCTCTGTCTTCACTCTCTTCCTCTTCTTTGTTTCTAATCTCATTCTACAGACAACCACCCTATGCTGCCTTGCTACACTTTCCCCTGGCACCACTTTACAATCTCCAATCTCCTTTAGGTGGCATCTCCTGCTAAGTATATAATCCACCTGTGTGCACCTCCCTCCACTCTTGTATGTCACCCTGTGTTCTTTCCTCTTCTGAAAATACGTGTTCACCACAGCCATTTCCATTCTCTTTGCAAAATCTACAACCATCTGACTTTCCGCATTTCTGTCTTTCACACCATACATACCCAACACCTCCTCATCCCCTCTGTTCCCTTCGCCAACATGTCCATTGAAGTCTGCACCAATCACTAATCTGTCCTCTCTAGGGACACCATCTACCACTTCATCCATCTTACTCCAAAATTCCTCTTTCTCCTCTAACTGACAACCAACCTGTGGTGCATATGAACTGACCACATTCAAAATTACACCATCAACCTCCAACTTCAGGCTCATGATCCTGTCTGACACTTTCTTTACATCCAGAACACTTTTCACAAGCGGTTCCTGTAGGATTATCCCTACTCAATTTCTCTTCCTCTCTACACCATGATAGAACAGTTTGAATCCACCTCCAATGTTCCTGGCCTTGCGTCCTTTCCATCTGGTCTCCTGGACACACAGAATATCTACCTTCCTTCTCTCCATCATGTCTGCAAGCTCTCTGCCTTTACCAGTCATTGTCCCTATGTTCAGAGTCCCTACTCTAACCTCCACACTCCTGCCTTTCCTTCTCTCTCACTGCCTTCTAACCTGCCTTCCTCCTCTCCTCTTTGATGGTCTTCGACCTACAGTAGTCCAATTTCGTTGTTAACCCGGTCGTTGTTAACCCAGTCGTTGTTAACCCAGGCCTCGACCGATCTGGTATGGCAATCATATTTGTGATCCGCATGATAGTTTTGGCACAAGTATTACGCCGGATGCCCTTCCTGACGCAACCCTCACCATTTATCCGGGCTTGGGACCGGCACCAGAAGTACACAAAGTACACCCCTAATGGCTGGTTTAACCAGATCCTAGACTATTATAGTATTACCTGGTCTGTTTATCACAAGCAATGAATGGGGCTTTTACAACTAAAATGTTTCTGATTGGAGGAATAAGACTTGTTGCAAACATGCCCAGTCTCTCCTCCTTAAATGTTCACGTGATATGAAGAGTTTCATTATAAAATGCTGTAAATCCATTTGTAATAATTTTGGATGAGTTTCAGTAGAACAGCACATATGCAACACTTTGCATATAATAGAAAAAAAAAAATTCCCCAATAAAAGGCAGCATTAATCACAGTATAGGACTGATATTTACTGCATGAGAACTTCACTGAATCAATGTAGATCATAAAAACCCTCTTTAGTGCTCTGTGTTTTGGAATGAAACCCTTCATATACACCACAGAAGCATCTTTTCATACCTTATTTATAATTTACACATTTTATGGTCAGAATTTCTGCGGTCTTCAGCGCAGTGTCAGGTGGCTCCTCTTTTGCCTGACTGCACCGCCGGGCTGAAAGGGTGAAGGCTGCACACATTTCCTTCAAGACCACTCTTTATGAACTACTGACCATGCAGCACTGCTGACCACTTCACTGCACACTGAGAAGAGCCATGCAAATGCCTGCCAGGCCAACACTTCACAGGAAACATCTTGACATCTTTTCTGCCCCTTTAGAAAGCAGCCATTCATGTATTTAGCCCTGGGCAGCACATGGCAAGGCAGATTGATGATCCCAGAATTCTTGATATACACCCCATGATATACATCAGGCATAACATTATGACCACCTCCTTGTTTCTACGTTCACTGTCCATTTTATCAGCTCCACTTACTGTATAGGTGCACTCTGTAGTTCTACAGTTACAGACTGTAGTCCATCTGTTTCTCTGATAATTTGTTAGCCCCCTTTTACCCTGTTCTTCAGTGGTCAGGACCCCCATGGACCCTCACATAGCAGGTACTATTTGGGTGGTGGATCATTCTCAGCACAGCAGTAACACTGATGTGGTGGTGTGTTGGGCTGGTCTGAGTGGATCAGACACAGAAGTGATGCTGGAGTTTCTAAACACCTCAGTGTAGCTGCTGGACTGAGAATAGTCCACCAACCAAAAATATCCAGCCAACAGCGTCCTGTGGGCAGCGTCCTGTGACCACTGATGAACATCTAGAGGAAGACCAACACAAACTATGCAGCAGCAGATGAGCTATTGTCTCTGTCTTTACATCTACAAGGTGGACTGACGAGGTACGAGTGTCTAATAGAGAGTGGACAGTGAGTGGACAGTGTTTAAAAACTCCAGCAGCTCTGCATTGTCTGATCCACTCGTACCAGCACAACACACCACCACATCAGTGTTACTGCGGTGCTGAGAACGATCTAGCACCCACATAGTACCTGCTCCGTAAGGGTCCATGAGGGTCCTGACCACTGAAGAACAGGGTAAAAGGGGGCTAACAAAGTATCAGAGAAACAGATGGACTACAGTCTGTAACTGTAGAACTAAAGTGCATCTATACAGTAAGTGGAGCTGATAAAATGGACAATGAGCGTAGAAACAAGGAGGTGGTCAGAATGTTAGGCCTGATTGGTGTACATGGTCAGCTGTTAGGTATCCTGTGCACTATGGTGAGAGTGAGTTTCACACGAGTTGATAGTGTACATCATCAAATCCAGTTTAACTTTAAATGCTCAGTCATTATGAAGTCAGCTTTTTACACAATAACTTGATTTTTACATGTAGTGTGTTTGGAAAATGTTTTTCCTGTTAGTTTTGGGGTAGTTGTTCTACCTAGTATTTTTATATTAATATTGGCCTGTTTCACAATGTGCTGCACTACAGTCACCAGCATGCATTGTATCATAATGTGCTCTGACTCTCCAACCCCAACATCTATGGGACAGGGTTACACCTCAATTCTACACAATTCCACATCCGTCATATCACCAAACACACTAGCTGGATTTCAGCTGCAGTTCAACCAATATAAATGCCCAATGTTACCTCAGCAGCTCAGAAACCAAGCCCAAGCATTAGGTTTGAAAGACTAAGCTCCTGGGGACATTTAAATTTTGTATAATTTTAAGTATTCATGTAATATTTCAAGGTCTACAACAAGTTCCTATATTTTACTGTGGTTTTTGCACATTTTGAATAGACAGTGGCCACTCCAGGTTCTAGCACAAACAGAGGCCTGGTCAGGTTCTAGCACAACATTAATTAAAAATGATTGTTTTTTCCCTCTGGCCCACAGATTTGTTGAGATTTTTTTTATGTGTCCCTTTTTAAATGGTTGTAAATGCTCTACAGCATTTATTCCCTGGATTTCTTTTTTCTTTCTAGAGGGACTCAGGACACAGAGGCCTAACAAAACACTTCCACCGATGTTCTGGAGCAGCTGATGCCATGTTCACTTCTGCTCCTCAATGAGTTAATTTCATTTAACTACAGCTTCACTCCACCCACCCACCTGGGCTGACAGTGGTAAAAATAACACTTTCATAATATTCTGCTGAAGAACATGAACATTCAGAGAAATTACAATATTCCTCTGACATTCAAAAGTAACTGAGGTAAATATGAAGTTTCATGAATGTTAAAAAAACAAAAAAAAACAAAAAAAAAACAGTATTTCTATATTTCACTTGCTTTATTTCTCATATATCCCAGTTGGCTTTTGAGGAAATAGTCTGCGCCTGGTTGTTTCACCAAAGAAACATCCAGCTTAAAGGCTTAAAAATGAAAAGGCGCCTATGAAGGCTGTTGCTATGAACACAACTTACTACTGTGTAAGGCACATATAAAATAAGTTTAAGACGTTTAAAACTAAAAAACTTAAAAAACTACATCCTGGTCTAGGGTCAGGTCGTAAAAGGATAGTGTGGTGTGAAATGTATGCTTTGTTTTGACTTCGATTTAGCCGAGTCACATTTAAACTTGTCAGCGTTTTGTACATTTTGCATATAGATGACCTTTTTTGTAGATTTTGTAAATAGCTTCACCAGGTGTAGGGACTGGCTGCCATTATTCGTGTCATTTTGTGTCATTCAGGGAGTCTTATTTATTATTTTGGCTATAGCTAGTTAGTATCAAGCTTACTGCATTTGATATCAGACCTTGTATTCTGTTTATGGCACCACAACTATATGTGCATCCTGTGCCACAGTCTGGGTCCAGACTTCCCAAAGAGGGCTTAAAATGTTAATGCTGACATGCAAACAGAAACCAATGAGATGGCAGACATGTATAAACAGCACACACACACACACACACACACACACACACACACACACACACACACACACACACACACACACACACACACACACACACATACTAAACAACAAGTATACACAACTTAAACTAAACAACAAACAAGATAAATAGACCCTTTTCAGGAGAGCGCATACCATAAGGCTTTGCATGGACCATCTGTACAGCCATGCCTCTGAAGTCTCAGGTACCCATGCCAGCCAGTAGCAGAACGCTACACAGCGCCCCCTTCAAAGGTCAGCTTGTCCCCAGTGACCTACTAGGTCAAGTCAAGTCCTTGGGCACATGAACAATCCCAGCAAGAACAAATGCCATGGGCCCCTCACTCCTTGGCAGCGAGCACCCCCAGTCCTCTCCTGGGGCCGTGCCCCTGCTGCCATGGCTTCCTCCAGTGTACTATAGAGCTTCCCACAGAGCTGTAGCAACTCTCATGCAGATGGGGGTAGGGGCAGTAACAGCAGCACTTGTCCTGGCCCTTCCACCCTTACCACAACACCAGCTATGCTGCACCAAGTGCCACGCGTGTGCTGGGGCTCCACCTCCACCACTGATGACTGACCTCCTCTGGTTGATGGTCATCTCCCAGCTGTGTGTGGTGCCCCTCTCACAGTAGAGCAGGGGTGTCCAAAGTCCAGCCCGGGGACCAAAAGCAGCCCACACGGCTTCTGTTTTACAGTGTATTTTTAACAGCCTGCCAGTCAGCACATTGTAGTTCTTCCTTTCCCCTGATGGTGGCAGCTGACTAGACCTGTAGCTTCATTTATTGAACTACATTTAGTCAAGACCACAGACAAAGTGTCTCAAACTAAACAGAACTTGTGATCTTGGCGAGATGGAAAACTCAGTAGCTCAATAAATGTTATCCCTTTAAGGTTGGACAACAATGTGGCAATGCTGCATTTATGTGATATGTAAATTACATCTACCAAAATGTATAGAATTTTTAGTTTGTCTCATTTTTTCAACACATAAATAGGAATATGATCAAAACATCAGACGTTTTATTGTTGGTCTTAATTCAACTACAACCCCATTGCCAAAAAAGTTGGGACGCTGTGCAGAACAAAATAGGATGCAATGGTTTGCAAATCATAATCCATATTTTCATTTTAAAAATACTACAAAGGCAACATCAGATGCTGAAACAGAATTTTTAATGAATTTCTCTTTGTAGTATTTTTAATTTTACACGATTTGCATATCATTGCATCTTATTTTTATTTACATTCTGCACAGCGTCCCAACTTTTTGGAAATGGGGTTGTAACTCAAATCAAAATCATTTAGTTCCTCTTTAGGAGGGTGGGCCTCTGCGAGTGGCAATCTGCCTGGCAACAGACTTCGAGTCTCAGGTACCACCACCAGCCAGTAGCAGAATGCTAAAATAAAATAAAATCAATGACTAAAATATGCAGAAATATCGAATAATTGGTGGAATTTCCCTTTAACCTCAGTTACATTAAAATCATGGCCACAGGCTTTGTGATTTTAGCTCTCAAATTTAGCCCGACACACATTTTAAAATGATGCAGGAACTCCAACATCAAACATCTCCACTCTGACCACTCAGAGTGGTTGTGTGTCTGTTTAACTTTGGCTCACATACACATCCATTATTGAGATTGTCTTGTATTTATTCGCATTGTAAAATGACGAGTTCAGAATATGGTCAATTTGATAATGACACTCAAACCTGTGTGACCTTTCCAAAGATGATAGAAATGCATCTTAAAACTGGGGGTGTTTTTTGTTGTCTCTCCTGCAGGTGTTTTGCAAACACACCTTTAGCTCTGAGCAAGTACAGAGTTGTGAGCACATTTGCCTCAGTTATCTGTCGTTCAGACTAATTAAATTAGCACAGAGCATTTGTCTGTGGCTGGCAGGGCCTCGAGTCAGTCTGATCAAAAGGCTGGTGTGCCAATTCCCCTATAATGTCTCATCTCACAATGTCAAATCAAATAAGCTGTTTGATAAATGCTGCGGTGCTTTTAATTATAGTAATGATCTCATCTCGCACATCAACCAGCACGGCTGCATCCAAGAGCAGATTAAAAGCGGCTCTCCCTCGCTGAAGCTCCCTCACCCAGAAGGAACTACTCTGCAATGCACATTCATGAAAATCAATTAACGTGTACACGAAATGCCTGAACCATCTGAGTCTGACAGGACAGCATTTCAAACCACTGAGCGCTTCATAAAGATGCATTCTTAAATAAATAAAAATTACAATAAAGGTTTGAAAATGATCCCAAAGAGAACCGTACAATGGAAGGCTTGTTAAATTAGTAGTTGTTAATGAGCTGCAAGTGTGAGGACCCTATTATCATTTGAATTTCCTGTTCCCCCTTAAATGGTGCAGCCGTTACATTCAGGTACTTGTACAAGTTCCAGATTGCAACTGTTGCTTATGTTTAAGGAGGAACAGAAAATTCCAACAAAAAGCTGGTGAGTAAGAAGCCAACTTCAGCCTTGTGGAAATGCAGACGTGAAACATTTAATACCATTTTTGCCAAAAAACAAATTAACATAGGTTTGTCTATGCATTGTTCAGTTTTATTTGTATGTTATAATCATGTTAAATTTCACAGCACTGCTGGGTCTGATCCACTCACACCAGCACAACACACACTAATACATCACCACCACATCAGTGTTACTGCAGTGCTGAGAATGATCCACCACCCAAATAGTACCTGCTCTGTGAGGGTCCATGGGGGTCCTGACCACTGAAGAACAGGGTAAAAGGGGGCTAACAAAGTGTCAGAGAAACAGATGGACTACAGTCTGTAACTGTAGAACTACAAAATGCAGCTATATAATAATTGGAGCTGATCAAATGGACAATGAGTTTGCCAACAATTGTTGGCAATGAGTTGGCTTGACTGTAACGAGTTGGCTTGAGTGAGAGCTTGACTGTAGATGTTGGCTACGTTGCTATGCCATTCAGCCGTGAGAGCATTAGTGAGGTGCTGATGTTGGATGATTAGTTCTGGATCACAAATGCCACTCCAACTCATCCCAGAGGCAAGCTTTATCACTCCAGGGGACACAGTTCCACTGCTTCACAGCCCAATGATGGGGTGCTTTATACCCCTCTACCCCTTGCTTGTATTGGGTTTGGTGGCCTTGTGTGGCTGCTCCAGAGCGTCCTATTCTATTGTTCAGTACTTTTCTAAGCAGATTAGATCTGTGTGCATGCAACAGAACACCTGTGTCAGCAACAAAGTAGCTTAAAGTAGCTGAATTCACTACTTAGAATAGCTGTCTGGACAGTTTGGGACAAACAGTGCATCTCTGTTGGTTGCAGTCACCAAAAATGAACTTATTCACTGCAGTACTGGCCAGTGGATATTGGAGTGTACGGGGCCCAGTGTAAAGCCGTTATCCCTAGGGCGTCAGGCTATATCACACAGGCAGTAAATAAAGCCAGCTTAGTTGCCTTAACGTCAAACAAGATATTAGCAATGATCACAGAGGCCAAAGGAGACTTGCTGTTCTTTCCTAACACAGACGTGCTATCAGTCAAGGTCATGCTTTCTGTTTCCATGTTATTGTGCATCTGCAACTTTCTCACTTCTTTTTATCTAAGAGAAGTGGAGCGAGGTGGTATTGATGTGTTAACTCAGTAAGACATTTTTAGCCTTGTCATTCTGTAGAGGTGGCAGACACCGTCAGTTAGAAAGAGACCTCAGAGAATAAAGATCTAATTAAACGTTTTACACTGAGGTCACAAGCGCTGAAGCTGTCACTTTCTTTTATCATTACTAAGAAAATGTACATAGGAACACGTTTCGCTACCAACACTGACACCATGCCACTTAACACAGGGTCTTTTACACTAGTGGAGACTGAACGTCTGTGTTACAGTGAATATAGCAGTGCAACTTACTGAGACAGCATAATTTAATGTATAATATAATGTATGATTCTTTACAAACAACTGTAATTTAGCTAGCCTTCACCAAGTCCTATGTTGTGAGAAAGAACTACTACTCACTACGTAGTGAGAAAGCACTACTGCTGGTTTAGCATGAAGCAAAAAGAGGCAGTGATGAATCTTAAAAGGTCAATTTCATACAAAACCGTAATATGTTAACGTACTGTTCACTACTCGGTCCAAACAGTTTATACCTGAAACTAACCTGGCTTACTTCAAATGCCTGTTTAATCTAAAATGAAAAAAAAAAAATCTCTGGTAACTTAACATTAAAAATACTACAAGAATCCCATAGGGGGCGATAGCAGATGATAGCATTATCGTAGACATGAGGTTTTTACACATATTTTGACATTTGTGGCCCAAATTGAAGGCTGTGCTGTAATGGTCATGGTTATAAACAGAGAGACTGTAACTGCAGAAAAGGGGAAAAACTCTTTTAACACCCTTGATTCCAGAAGAAATGCAGAAACAGAGCCAGACAGGGTAACTGAGAGGAATTTCTGGTGGGCTGGTATGATTATCTGGATTATTTTGAACTGTGAGATAAATGTGTCCCTCTCTGGCCCTGGTCAGAAAAGTCTATTATGCTCTGCAATACTAATTTGGTCACATAGCCCTTCAACAGATTGTGTAGGAGGCATAGGGCTTGATGTGGCTGCTATTATTAAAAACCATTTGTTTTGCATTCATTGTTTCTGAGAAAGAACTGGTGCACATATTTACACCTATTTATTGTACAGCAGGTTAGCCCCACCCACTCATGTTAAAGTTCTAAGGAGTGTTTTAAAACCATATTAAAACCAATAAAGTTTCTGGTTGTTCCTAGTGGTATCTAACAGTCAGTATATTGTGTTTTCCTGGTAGGCTGATATCACAGTATAATGGTTTAACAAGTGCTCAGGGACTGATTCCAGATGTATTTGATGGTTTCCTGATGGGATCTAAAGGTGTCCTACAGGAATGGACTGTAGTGGTACTGATTAGGCTAATTCCTATTTGAAAACAAGACCATCCGGTTTTAATCCTAATGGCTCCAATAGTCTTTTTCAGCTGGGACATACTAGACAGCAGGGGGTGATGGAAGGCCTGCTCTGTTTTCATTTGAATCATGATTTAAACATCCCTGACTCAGCCATTCAGCTAAATGTGCTAGTGTTGGCATAGCTTGCAATTTGCCATATCTATGCTTATTTGTGGCATCTCAGTGACAAAACCTGCACCTGGGGAAGAACTTAAGCCAGTTTGCCAAAGTTGCACAAAGGCCTAAGATTACTATACGCAATGCCAAGAGTCAGCTAGACTGTAAAGCATGAACTGTTATTCAATATAATATTTCTGTAACATTTTTGAATCCTGGTAGGTTTCTTCCCTGTTTCATCAGGAAACGGGCTACATTCAAAATAGGTTAAAGAAATACAGCAAGACAGAAATGTAAATAACCAGCAGTTCAAGACACTTGAGCTGCCTGCACATCACACAGTTCGCCTGCTTGTCCACAGTGTCCGTTAGAGTGAATGAGTGGGGAGGAAGCTGTCTAAAATTTTCGCCCCATGTGCAATGGGCACCATGCATCGTAATGTCATAAAGATCCACATCAAGCAATTACCCGTGCATTAGCCCCCTGCAGTGCAGGAAGACAGCAGCCTAGCACACCCTTCCGGACCACCGCAAATGCCACTATCCCTCACAGCCCTACACTTTAATTCACTTTTAAAAGGCGTCACATCAATTTTGAAAGCACTACATCAGCTTCCACCCTCCACTCCATCAGTACCAGCAGCCACACTAAAAGGCTGTACAGTACAATAGAGCTGATATGATTACTCAACAAAAATTCTCTATTTTAAGGAAAATTTTCATGCATGCTAAAGCCCTCATGAAATCAGCACCTTAGCAGTGTCCTGATTCAGGGTCTGCATCCTTCAGAGGCTGCAAAGGCTGATTGTGACTAGGCTTTCCCATTTCGAAAGCTTCTTCATATGCGGCCGAGAAATGTGTCCTTCTTTTCCATGGCAACGAAGGATACAATGGGTGGATTCTTCAGCAGCCAACATATCCCAAGGTTCAAATGTAAGCATTGGGTTTAAACTGAGTCACATAGCCAACAATACAAATGTTAGAAAAGCCAATGTGGTCTGAAGCAAAACGTATGCTGTGTCGTTTTGTTTAGGAAGCAAGGAGCACACAGACAGAAGCAGCTCCAGCTCTAATAAAGGAAAAAGTAAAATCAAAGTTTCTGGCTCCGTCTTTAAAGAGTTTTAAAAGGAACTGAGAGGAGCAGCGTTTCGTTATGCAGCAGTAAGGACGGGAACAGTGGTGCTTTGACGCAAATAGGAAATCCACCATAGTGCAATCTCATTTCATTTCAGCCTTCATGGGTCTACACAGCCTTTTAAGGCCACTCCTTTGTAGAACACATCCTTCGAAGGATGCAGCCCCTAAATTGGGACACACCTCTTGCTTTCCCTACACAACAAACTAATCTAAAAAACATCTACAGACTGGTGACTAATCAAAATCAGCAAACTAAGAGTGTCTTGTGTTGGGCCATCAGAACAGCTTGGCATAGAGTCCTCAAGTGCTTGGAACCGTACTGGAGTGATGCAACAGCATTCTTCCAAAAGATATTCCCTCAATTGATGTATTGATGATGGTAATGGAGAGCCTCAGCCTAAAATCACCCATAAGTGGTCATTTGGGGTGAGAGCTGGTAACTGTGAAGGCCATAGCATATGATTTACATCATTTTCATACTCATCAATCTATCCTCTTGTGCTCTGTGGATGGGGGAACTGTCATCCTGAAAGAGACCACTGCCACCAGGAAAGAAATGTTTCATCACATGATAAGGGTGATTAGTCAGAATAACTTTGTATTGATTTACAGTGACCCAAATCATGTCAGCAAGATGCCTCCATGGCATAATAAAAGAGCCAATCACTGTAGGAGCCCAGCATTCAGGCCTGTACTTCTCTATGTTGCACATGCACTCTCCCACTTGTGTTGAGAATGTGGTGAACAATGACCTAAGTAACAGTGTACCTTTTTTTTCTGCCCCCTCTATCGACAGTTGTCTGTAGTTTTAAGACCACTGATCTCTTAAATGGTCATTTGTCTTTGTAACGAAAGGTTCATGCACTGCAGCATAATATATATCCCTCTCTATGTAGTTGTGGATGGGCGGTTCTTGCTGAAAAGGCTGATCACCACCTGAGGAATAGTGACAAGCATCATCATCAGTAAATGTGTCCTTTCGATCCTGTTTACCAATGACTTTCCCACAGGTCTAAATGCAGATCACTTTGGTTACTGTTCCTACTGAAACACTAGCCAGGTGAGCAGTCTTTGTGACTGAAGCTGCTACCATCTGTTCCTGATAATTAACACTCTTTCAAAGTTGCTTAAATCTTTTCTTCTTGCCATGTTGACCCAAAGTCAAGGTCAGTTGACCCTACTCAGCATTTTTAAACCAGGCTTAGAGCACAGTAGGATGCTGACTGTGTAATTATATCATGCAGTATACCTGAAGAACTGGCACTTATGTTTCTACACTCATTTAATTAGATTTTCCCTTTAATTTTCCAATAATCTGTACAACCTGTATGACCAAAAGTATGTTAACGCCCCTTCTAATGATTAATTTCAGGTATTTCAGCCACACCAAATGCTAACAGCTGTGTAAAATCAAGAACATAGCCATGCAATCTCCATAGACAAACACTGCAGTAGAACAGGTTGTACTGAAGTGTTCAGTGATTTTAAACATGGCACCATCATATGATGCTGTCTTTGCCAGATTGTGAAATTTCTGCCCTGCTAGATCTGCCTCGGTCAACTGTAAGTGCTATTATTATGAATGGAAGCCTCTAGGAGCAACAGCAACTCAGCCAAGAGGCAGTTGAACACAGTCTTTCCTCTGTTGATTTACTCACTAGAAAGTTCCAAACTGCCTCTGAGAACAACATACAACAACATTAGCTCAAGAATGTGCACCAGGAGCTTCATGAAATGGGTCTCCATGACCGAACAGTTGCACAAAGGCCTAAGATTACTATACGCAATGCCAAGAGTCAGCTAGACTGTAAAGCATGCCACCACTGGACTCTGGAGCAGTAGAAACATGTTCTCTGGAGTGATGAATCATGTTTCCATATCTGGCAATCTGAGGGATGAATCTGGGTTTGTTGGATGAAAAGAGAACATTAGCTACTGGAATGCATAGTGCAACAGTAAAGTTTGGTGGAGGAGGTATAATGGGCTGGGGCTGTTTATGAGGGTTTGGGACCCTTAGTTCCTGTGAAGGGTGAAGTTAATGCTACAGCACACAGACAATTTAGACAATTGAATGCCTCCAACTTTCTGGCAGCAGTTTTGGGAAGAACCTTTCCTGTTTCAGCATGACTGAGCCCCTGTGCAGGAAGTGAGCTCTGTAAAGATATGATTTGAAGAGTTTGGTATGGCGAAACTTCGAATGAACTGGAACGATAATTGCAAGCCAGGCTTCTTCATCCAACATCAGTGCCTGAATGGGCGCAAATGCCCAAAGACACATTCCAACATCTTGTGGAAAGCTTTCCCGAAAGAGTAGAGGCTGTTAAACCGTAAAGGGGACAACTCCATATTTTAGCATCCCACTACTGGCTCGCGCTGCCATGGGAGCATGATAGGGTGTGGTCATGCAAAGCTGCCATGTGCCTTCTCTCAGGAAGCGCCGCTCTCACAGTTGGAGAGACGTTTATTGTAAATAAGTTGTTAGCTTGATGATGTGCACGTGTTGTCTGTGCTATTCTGTGTTGGGCTGTAGGGTAGTTAGTGCAGTGTTGGTGACTACTATGAAGGAGAGTTGCATGATCAAAGGTGACCTACCTGCTTCCCGGTCAAGTCAGCTGGTACTCCTTTGCTGCCTGTTCAATAAAAGAGCATTTGCCTTTAAAGTGCATTGTTTCCCACATCTTATTCTGTACTGAGGTCATAATATTAGCTCATATGGATATGGTGTACACATATTTTGGCCATACTGTGTACATATTATATTTATGATGACAAAGAAGGAAATAATAACAAAACAACAACAACAAAAAAAAGATTTTTTATAAATTTACAGACGTCATGTTTGATGAAAGGGTGAAAGATTTATCAAAGCCAATGAAGTGTAGAATGAGCTTTCACTTTTTGGAAGCAAATAATAGAAACTGCCAATCTAAAAGTCATTTCCTTAAAACAAGCCGCAGACAGTTTAATGTAATTTCCACCCTCTTGAGGTAAACACGTCCAAATCAGGCAGTGCAGAATTATCATTTCAGCCCGCTCTGTCTTTATCTTCCCCAGAACTCAAAGGGACACACTAATGCGCAGCCAGGCGTTCGATAGGTTTCGATTGAGGTCTCCCATGTCTTTTTGAACCATCAGATTTGAAACTGTCTGACATTTCTGTCTCTTATCAGTCTGAGAAGGCTGATTAGCATCAGAGCCATGTCAGCAATCGAATCTTCTGATCAGGATTTAACGCAACTATCACTGCTACTCACACCAGCACTTTCCTGCCTGCAAGAGACGAGCCGTGAGATAATAAGCTAAACTGCCGTTCTATATTCATTTCTTTGGGTCTCTTTCATTCTTAGAGCTTATCTTCAAATTCAGACTCTCCTCTTCTGAAGCAGCTCTGGCTCTGCCACATCAAACCTCATTTTAGTTATTTTGACAGAAATTGAGCCAAGACGATACCCCACAGATGTTTGGACAAAAAAAAAAAGAACACAGACTTCAGACAGACAGTCTTAAAAAAAGGGCAAATTTATTTAAAGCACTTTTGTCCCCTACATAGAAAAATATGATTGATTTAAAGTCAACAATAATAAATAGAGTACCTCTTGCAGGCCCTGCTGACGTGTACAGTAGTACAATCAATATCCAGTTCACAATACAGCAAAGGCACAGGCATGTACTGCAGATTTGTGCAGTCTACGCAGTGGAGGGATATGAACGATGCAAGACGGATGAACTTAAATGACCCAGTGAAATATCTCACACTGAATTCCAGATTTACTCCACCGCAAACGGTGCTAGAATTGATGTATCCTTGCTTCACAGATGCTCTGTTGCTAGCTTGGAGAAGCTTTGCAGAGTGCTAGCAAAAATGCTAATGAGAAATGAAAGCACGCTACTCAGTTTCTGACAATATCTAAATTGTGCATTATTTAGTTTAAATGATGGTCTTTTTTATTACTGGGAACATTTCTCCAGTTTCCTCCACAATTTAGTCGTGTCCAATTCCATCCACTAGTTAGGACTTGCACGATAACACGATACCACCAGCGCTAGGAGGGCTAGCACAGGCTTCCTCCGAGATCTTTGTAATCATTAAACAGCTAAACACATTGGCAGTTCTGTTACATCAGCTAACAGACGCCTGTACTGGCCAGCATCACTCTGAGAGATGGGGGGAAACATCATACCCACCCAGAGAGTGAGGCCCGTTGTGCTCTCCTGGACCCCCAGCCACAGACGGTTGGAGCATCACCAGGGATCTTATGATCTCCTGATAATAGGGCCAACGCCTAGACGGTTGCACCACTCAGGAGCCTCAAATGATGCTTTTTGTATGTGTGGGAAATGATAGTGTCTATGCTTACATGCACACAATGAAACTGGGCCGAAATGACGCCTCCATCATGAAGCATGTAAGTTTATCCACATGAGTTTTCTGCCATTTTAAGGTACTTTTTCCATTTTCAAATGTAATGTCTACTTTTGACTAAATGTTTAGATGAATAAATAAAATCTAATCTACAAAACTTTACACCAGATGTAGCGGATCAGCCGAGATAGTTCAAATTGTCCCACTAGTGCTACAAGGCTAATGTTGCTAAAAAACACTAGAGAAGTCAATAGTCACCCAAATCTTTTCCGTGAAAACATCCCCAAAACTTCTCTTAACTCACTCTGACATCCTCCTCATTTAGGTTGCACAGATTGTTGATGTGCTTTAGGGCACAGTATGAACAAAACTTCACTATGTAGCTGAATACAGCGGTTGTGGCATGTCACACAGGCACATGGATGCTATATCATTGTCTCTATTTATGAACAATTCGATCTTATTCTAGTTATCCAGCATACCAGCATCTAAAACACAACACATGCTGTTTTGTCTGGTGACCAGATGAGTATTTCACAAAGCAGGATTTCTCAGTTAGCCAGATAACTTAAGCCCAAAGTCAAGCTTGTCCAATAGGAAAAGAGCAGAGGGACATTCCTATTGGACAGTCCTCATCTTTGGGCTTAAATTATCTGGCTAAGAAATCTTGCTTTGTGAAATACCCCCCAGGTCAATGCAGGGCTTTGTAAATAGAACCAACATGTTATGTAAAGTAGTTCATTTATTTTGTTTATTTTTATACCTACAGCACGTTATACTGTGTCCAAAACCACGTTGACAAGTCTGCATGACCTTGAAGCCTTGGATAAGGTTTGAGTAGGTTGAGGAAAGTTTTGGAAATGTATTTACGGGAACGTTTTGGGTGTGTACTTACTTCTAGTGTTTGTTAGCAACATCAGCCTCATAGTTTCAATGCTAAACTAAAGGAATGGACACCAAACTTGCCTTAGCTGATCAACTATGTCTGCGTTAAGTGGAAAACAGGGTGATGTCTCTTTCTTCCTCTATAAATACTGACATTTTGCCTCTCTTGGTGGATCAGTGGAGCGATATACACATCTATCTTAAACAGCGCGGCCAATATATCAGCCTTGAGCACATTTTATCAGGCTAAGCCTAGGATGACTAGTGCTGCCGTAACAAACAAATCAGTTTACATCATCATAGCTTATTTAGACTAGGCGCCTCAGTTAGACTAATATCTAACCATTGGTGTGCATGTAAACGTAGTAACTGTAGGAATATATCAGGTGTAGCTTTTTGGTCGTGTAATAGAGCTGACATTAGCTTGGTGGCAAATTCCTTGTTGTTGCTTCCAATATGCCTAGTTTGGATTAGCTACAACAAATCAGGGCACTTTAATCTGGACAATCTTTCTTATATAGCAAATCTGAATTCCAAGATAAAATATTAGATTGAAAGGAATGTTTGTCAATGTTCTATAAAGCTAGCAACTTTATGAAGCAAATGAAACAAATGGAAAGCATTTGTGGGCATGGAATGGATACATCAATTTAAACCATTTTGGTGGGTATTGCACAGTATTTGTAGATTTGTGTACAGTGTAGTAGACTTTTTGATATACTTATAAATCCTTTCTTAGTGCAGTGTGGTTGTAATACAGATTGACAGGTACAGTAGTTTATCAGTATTGACCAATAGTGAATAACACAGTCTAAAATCAACATTTACTTCCAAAAGAGAGCAAAACAGCTGTCCCTTTGATGGTCCCTAATAACAATCTCTAACTGTAATGATCATAATAGTAGATATTATTCTCTTTCAAATAAACATTTCTTGAAATGTACAGTTGAGTGATCAGAGTGAGTTTGAGATGAAAGCTGCTGAGATATGAATTTTCTAAACACTATGATGCCGGATATGGAATAAGCATGCCATAATATGTGGCAACTTTGTCAAGTGACAGTCATAAATGCAGCAACCAGACAACCCATCATGCCTAACGGAAAATATGCCCTACATGGTTTTCTGTAGCGTCCCCACATTACAAGGTATGCGTCTCTGTCAAGCATTCACTCTCTCTGTCACCTAAGGTACTCCGTTTATGGAAATTAAAAAATAATGTGATTTTGTTTTGTTTTTCAGTTCAGTTTCATAATCAAGACATACATGTCCATAATTAATTTACCATATTCTTTAAAAAGGAAAGAAAAATCATAAATATCTTAAATATTTGAGGAAATGATAAGGCTTCAATTTGTTCCTCTAGTCGTCTCGACCTCTTCAGCCTCTGGTCTAACAGAAGAGGCTTCGCAAAGCTTGTTTCTTCAGCACAGCTCACTCAACCCACCTGCTTCCAAGAGCAAAAGCTACCAAATGCCATGTGAAGAAAAAGCCCTGATTGTCGAAAAAAAAAGAACCTTGATCATAATCTTTGTCTTGTTGCTTTTAAGCAAGTGTCCAGACCTTCAACTTCACACATACAGTAGGCTTCATTTAGGGCCTGCTAAGCAGCAGTTGAAATGTTTGGTCAAGTATTAGCTATCCTTTGTGTTACACTCCAGTCTTTTGACATTGGGATAGTGCTGACGTCACTGTTTTGTGTCTTGCTTGTAACAGCTGTGTTCAGAAACAAGGGTTAAAGCTCCAGTCTTCTGACCCGCACTCTGCAGATTCGGTACAAATACAGATGTTTGTGAAAGAGCAATTTAGTAGCCTCGGACATCTTGGACACATCGACCTGTCTCAGAGCAGCATGTGGCCGGAAGGCCTCCAGAAACTCAAAAATGTTAACTCCTGTTAACGAACATGAAGGGCTGAGATTAAATGTTCCTCTGGGCAGTGAGGTACTTGAGAGCAGCTGAACCATACTTCCGAGAAAGATCTTGATGGAACTCGTCTTTAAGTGTCGTCAAGCAGTACCGGTAACCGGGACTGGAGCGAAACTTTGAAATGTCAAAGCTAGGCGCGTGGGGCATGTGGATCATGAAGGCGTTCGGCAACACAATCAGGTCATACTCCTGTCAGAGAATCGAGAGAAAGCAATCATTAATCAGGATTAGGAGTTAATGGTAACTCTAGATCTGCCATGCACTTGAGTTAATCCAGTGATCAACCTAATCTCTGTCTGCCACATTACTTCAATATGGTCAGTAGCCACATTTACATACAGCCTGATAATCTGTCAATAATCTGAGTAATAGCTCAATCAGAATAGAGTATGTCCGTTAGGGGTTGGATACTTTACTCAACTTTGATTCTGTTACGATTCGGAGGGCTGCGATGTGATTATAAAACGATGCATCTTCTTTTTTTCTATATAGAATTTCTGTTTTCCTACTGTCTGAGGACTTGGGAGTTTTATAGCAACATATTTGTAATTATTATTAAATCAAATGGAAGTGATGTGGTTAGTGAACTGGAAGGCTCCCATTCACTGCTCTTGTTTGGAGCACATGAGACACAGGCTGCCACTCATCTGTGATAAAATGTACTGTTAGAGTGAGATAAGATCCAGTGCTATTGGATGTCCATGCAGCACGTTACAGCCGTCCTGCCCATTTTTCTTTAGTGATTTTAGAACTTCAGTTTTTGTCTTGTTGTGGGGGGGGGGGGGGGGGGGGGGGGGGGGGCAGGGGGTCACTGTGTCAGTAAGTTGGTTTAATCTGCCCCGAGAGACTGTCAAACACTAAACTTTGTGAAAATTAAGTTGCTTCTCTTTCAATTTTTCCCGGTCCACCTTAAAGGGTGCACCAGTTACATTCAGCACCTCAGGCAAAATTTAAGGTGGAATGGGAAAATTGTAACAAGAAGATGGAGAGTGAGAAGCGACTTCAGTTTGGTAAATCACTCAAACGTTGAGAGACATTTTACAAGAAACTGCTCTACTTTTGAGGAAAGGTTTTCTGGCAGAGATGAGAGGAAAAGCTAAAGCTTAAAGCAGAGCAAAGTCTGTGTTTTCCTTTATATTTTTAGGACGTTATCCGTGTAAAGGCCTGTATCCCATTATATTCCCAATCGGAATGTTTAAGTCTGTTCTGCATGTGAGTCGCGTCATAGTAAAAATGTATATCGTTCAACAGGGCGAGCAGAAACTGGTCTGCAGAGGAAACAAAGTTTATGCTCTGATCTTTAAAAGACAGTGGTGAGACGGATGTCCAGCTTATGTGTCTCAGAACACGTCTTTCTCTCGGCCTTCTTTAATAAGGACATGTGAAGGATGTTTTCCTGAGTCTGACATCATTTTAAAGTACTTGTGTGCTTTTGTGTATCTCTGGTTTGCCAATTAACTAATATAGCATTTAGCTGTCATACAGAGTATTAACATGAAAATTAACATAATTATATCAGATAATCACATGCTCCCCACAGCACGGTGCTGCACACTGATCTGCAGCAAAAAGTGTAGCAAACTGTCATGGTGACTTCAGTGCAGCTGCAATTAGCCAATGAGCTAACATAGCAGTTAGCAAGCTGGGTAACTCTTCTACAACTCCAATTCCAATGAAGTTGGGACATTGTGTAAAACATGTTCAAACAGATAAACTTTATTATTTTTTGCAAATATTCACTCATTTTGAATTTGATGCCTGCAACACGTTCCAATGAAGTTGGGACAGGAGCAACAAAAGACTGGGAAAGTTGAGGAATGCTCCAAAAATACCTGTTTGGTACATTCCACAGGTGAACAGGTTAATTGGAAACAGGTGAGTGTCATGATTGGGTATAAAGGGAGCATCCCTGAAAGGCTCAGTCGTTCACAAGCAAGGATGGGGCGAGGTTCACCACTTTGTGAACAACTACGTGAGCAAATAGTCCAACAATTTAAGAACAACGTTTCTCAACATGCAATTGCAAGGAATTTAGGGATTTCATCATCTACAGTCCATAATATCATCAAAAGATTCAGAGAATCTGGAGAAATCTCTGCAAGTAAGCGGCAAGGCAGAAAACCAACATTGAATGCCTGTGACCTTCGATCCCTCAGGCGCTCCATCCAACACAGTTCGTCGCTCCATCTATAAGTGCAAGTTAAAACTCTTAGCCATATATCAACAACACCCAGAAACACTGCCGGCTTCTCTGGGCCCGAGCTCATCTGAGATGAACTGACACAAAGTGGAAAAGTGTCCTGTGGTCTGATGAGTCCGTATTTCAAATTGTTTTCGGAAATCATGGATGTCGTGTCCTCCGGGCCAAAGAGGAAAAGGACTGTCTGGATTGTTTTCAGCGCCAAGTTCAAAAGCCAGCATCTCTGATGGTATGGGGGTGTGTCAGTGCCCATGGCATGGGTAACTTACACATCTGTGAAGACACCATTAATGCTGAAAGGTACATACAGGTTTTGGAGCAACATATGCTGCCATCCAAACAGCGTCTTTTTCAGGGACATCCTGCTTATTTCAGCAAGACAATGCCAAGCCACATTCTGCACGTGTTACAACAGCATGGCTTCGTAGTAAAAGAGTGTGGGTACTAGACTGGCCTGCCTGCAGTCCAGACCTGTCTCACATTGAAAATGTGTGGCGCGCTATGAAGCGCAAAATACGACAACAGAGACCCCGGACTGTTGAGCAACTGAAGTTGTACATCAAATAAGAATGGGAAAGAATTCCACCTACAAAGCTTCAACAATTAGTGTCCTCAGTTCCCAAACGCTTACTGAGTGTTGTTAAAAGGAAAGGTGATGTAACACAGTGGTAAACATGCCCCTGTCCCAACTTCTTTGGAATGTGTTGCAGGCATCAAATTCAAAATGAGTGAATATTTGCAAAAAACAATAAAGTTTATCTGTTTGAACATTAAGTATCTTGTATTTGTAGTGTGTTCAATTGAATGTAGGTTGAAAAGTATTTGCAAATCATCGTATTCTGTTTTTATTTATGTTTTACACAACGTCCCAACTTCATTGGAATTGGGGTTGTAAACTAAGGGGTAAATCCACAAAATCAAAGGTAATAAGTGCCTTGACTGATGCTGTATCATTAAATTTCTCTTCTCCTGTTCATTTAAAGCCAGACAATGCGAAATTGTTTTGCCTCTGAAGTCTGGAATGGGAAATCACTCAGAGGGGCAAATTCCATTGAAATTCATGTAGTTTTGCTGGTCACAACAATTTGCTCACAAACACAAGTAATTGGGCCTTAACAATACAGGTGTTTAGATGAGACAGACTGAGAGAATGTCTAACCAAATCTGCTTCACCCACGTTGACACAAATTCCTCCTTCTACAAAACCGATATGATGAAATTATATAGATTTACAGCTTCAATTTGAAATATTTTTGGCTGAAGAATCGATGTGTTCTAAAAACATGTTTTGCATTAATGTTTACTGTCTTTTGAGTTAGGTTTTCTGTTTTAAATTATGATCTGTGCTACTCATATGCATGCTACAGAGGCAGCAGATTGAGATTATGTTGATAAGCACTGGAGTATTCATTTAAACTAAAAGACATCTCACCTGTGCATCAAGCTCCATGATATGGGAGACTTTGTTCCAGCCAAAGCCTACAAATCTCTGGTCATACTCGGGACAGTCCCGTCTGACCACCACATAGGGCTCGAAGTCTGCCTCCCATTCCACTTTATAGGGTGTAGTGGCCGTCCTCCATTTGGCATAATTGGTTGGTGCATGACCCTTGGTCCAAACATGGTACCTGCCAGTCAGACAACAGCACAACAGGGACGTTTAGCATGATGGCCAGACAGAAGGCTACTGAGATCAGGAATACAGTGCCATGACCACAGAAACCAAGGAGTTTGTTCTGCTGGTGACAAATCCTAGCAAAAATAGAACAATCAAATAAATTAATCAGTATCTTTGACAAATTTGAGGCAACAAAGTTATCATCTAGTGTAAATGCCATTTTAAATTAACATGTAATGTGAAATTAACTTGCTTAAACCTCACACTTTAGTGGCTTCATTAGACTGGTGTTTTTGTTCTAGCAGAAAACAGGCTACTCTGCAAGAAACCTCGACAGCACAGTAAATTCAAATTATCACCTTTTTCATGGTAGAATTACTGATTATACAAGCATTGACACTTAATTTGTAGTGAAAAATCAATGAGTTAGATTTTTTATGCTGTGGTAAATTGAGGCTGATTGTATTTGACCATACCTGAAGGTGTAGAGAGTCCCCATGTCTAGCATGGACAGCAATTCAGCTTTGGATTTAGGAAAAGAGAGACGGTATCTCAGGGTCTCGAAAGCTGGCACCACCAGAGCTTTTTTGGTGTTAGCCATGTCCAAATGGACGATGGATTTTCTGCAAATCAAATGGGCACAAAAATGAAAGTTATGATTAAACAAAGAAGCAGCTGAGATAGTCGAGAAATTTGAAATTGTAGTTTAATTATTTTGCAAAGGAAATATGGTGACAGATTTAAAACATAGTTAAAACATTCAAAACTGTAATAAGGCTTTAACGAACACTGCATCTTATTTATTATTCCTTCATCCTAATATATATAAATATATAGTGTATGTTTGTTATGTATTATGTTTGATTTTGAAGTGTGATATTCTGAATGTAACATTCAGAAAATATTGTGTATTTGAATACAGAAGCTCAACACGGCTTCGATTTAAATATTTCTCACCTGAGGTAATCATATAGCCCATACATAGGGAGGAAGTCTATGTCGGTCAGAAAGACGTAAGGTGTTTTGGCATTATGGAGAGCCACGTTGCGGACCAGATTAACGGGGTAGAACTGTCCCTCTTTGTAGACGATGTGGTAGCCCACGTTCTTGCGGTTTTTGAGAACCTCTGAGGCCTGGGCATAGCGCAGAAATTGCTGGGCTTCAGCATCAGACATATAGAGAGCCAGGCTTATGGGTCCCTCCCAGTGTTTACAGATGGCCTCCAGCATCTGCAGCCTGCAGAGAAACACCAACAGATTCAGTCTAGAACACATTAAACACCAAAATCTCTCTCTGAGAAATGCAATGCTCATAAGTTTTGACAGTGTTTCTCAAACCAGTCCCCAGGTCCACATTTTTGCTCTATCCCTATGTGTTGCAAGTCAGATCTGGACAGCCTTAAGTGTCCCTGAGGACCAGTTTGAGAACCAATGTTCTATATCAATTAAAGATTTACAAAAGAGCTGTACATCCAGACCCCAGAACCATTTAGGAGCTGATCACACTGACCACATTACAAGAAAGCGTGTTTTGGTGAAAGGAGAATTCCATTGATTTAAAGCAATGTGCATAATTAAATTGTTAAGATTTCAATGGCTCTCAAAGCTCACTTGTAAAAAGTTATTAAATTAAATGTTTATGAATTCATTGCCTGATGTCTGAGACATCTGAGTCTCAGTGACAACTGCAGAAAATCTGATTTTGTCAGAAATTTGATCAACGCGTTTACATGAACTTGAGTAATCCGGGTCTACATGAGTGAGGCAGTAATCAGATTTCTGCTTTGCAACCAGCCAATAAACTCACAGAAAATGTGACATAAACATAAAGTAAAACTCAAACTTCGTGCTGTGGCTTTTTTTTTTTTAACATTACTCCACTTTAGCTACAAATATGGACATATATCATTTAGAAAATGAAGAGCAATTAAATCCTTAATTTCACCAAACATGTGTTTGGTTTCAGCATTGCTCCAAATCAGTTTTGCTGTGTCCGGCGGTGATGCTGCTCGCTTATTTCCAGTACCGCGGTCTGTTTTTGCACATGCTGCAAAATCCAAAAGAAATCAGACTAAGAGTTTACATGCACTGAGAACTCTGATTACTGAACTAAGATCCAGCTCTCTTTATCAGATTTTTTAATCAGATTTCTAGAACTTACTCTGATCTATGAAATCAGAGTGTGCTGTTTACATGACCATTTAAATAATCAGATAACTGCAGAAATCTAGTTATGATCAGATTATTGAGTGCATGTAAACACACTCACTGTTTTGTGATAGGTTTGACATAAAGCATATTTTTAAAACTCATTCATGCTGGAGATGTACATGCAGGCTGTCATGAGGCTAAATAGTCTCCTAAGAAAACTTATTTTTTTCAGACTTATAACTATTTTACCATCATCAACATTACATACAAAGTTCACAAGACACGTGTAGGTTCAGGTGTGGTTTTGGATTGTAAATAAAATGGCTATATTTGGGTTGTAGACATGGTTCCCCCTGGTTCCTAAGAGCACCACTGAAAGCAAACCTTACAATCAGTACGTTTTTTACACAATGAACAATTTCACATCAGACCACTCAGAATCACTTTGTTTACCATATCCAGGACTGAATTATGCAGAAATGTTGAAAGAATTCTCCTTTAAGTTGTGTAGAAAATTCAATTTCTTTGCAAAATGCAAAGGTCCAATGTGACAACATATGATACAGTGAGGTTCAGAGTTGTGTTTCGCACTGAATAACTATAAGACTTTTAGAATTCTATCCATTTTATGTAAGCTAAAAAGCGACCATTGCAGCAACAGAGAGCAGGATCAGTGACTCTCTAATCTAAGCCAGGAAATACCAACTTTTAAAGCCTTGAAATCCAATCAATAACACTATGGATCAGCCTTTTAAGAGGGCCTCATGAGGCTGCACTTTAATCAAACCACACTGATGCTTGCGTGCCCGCCTGAGACTAGCAGCTATGTGTTCTGTCAGTGTGGTCTTGCTCACCTATCCATGGACAGCTGGGCCACCAGCGTGATGTCCGTGTCATCCTCAGTGGACGTGTATTCATACTGCAGGAAATACAAGTGAACACGGTGCACCATGATCCGCTCCCGCCGGAAATCATAGCACTGATCATCCTCATCCAGCTCCTCTAATGCATTCTGAAGCTGGAAAACAGAAAGTCAACCAAGTTTTAAAAATCACACTTTACTGAAGGGCCGTGTTCCTAAAGGCACACAACACCTACATAAGCCTTTCATAACAACTGACAAAAACCTTTATAGACATTTATAAAGGCTTATTCCAACAAACATCAGTTATCTTTACACTTTCTGAAGTGAAAAGACATCAACATTGACAAAAAACAGCCTTTATTATGACTAATGCCTCCTGGAATGAGCCTCTATAAATTATTATGTAGGTTTATGTCAGTGAAAGGCTTATATGTATTTCAAACTGTGGTTCTACAATATAAGATTAAATATTCAGACTTTAGCTACTTAGAAGGATTATGTTATGACTGATTTCAACCCTGGACATTAACAGAGAGTAATAATCATTTATAGGATATTTTGTATTAGGAGGTGTCTGTCCCAAACTCTAACCCCTAAATTTACACTTGTGAAAATAATACTCTGTAATGCTGTACCAAGGTTTCACTATTGAAACACAAGTTTTAGTCCATAGGCAGATCCTTATTTAAGCCACACCCCTGCCTTTTAGAGCAGGGATTGTGGCTGCATCCCTGTCCCTCATGGCCACATGGTGAACAGTTAGAGCCCATTGTTTTGAAGTAAATATGTCCCAAAGTCTGAAAGTCTTTGTGTGCACAGCTACTATGTGTCATGCACTGTAAGCTTTTTTGAGTTGTGCTTAAAATAAGTTAAAATAGCTACATGGTTTTGGCAGTGTTATGATTGTACTGACTAAATAGAATGTTCAATCATTTATTTTAATAAAGTAAACATAATTAAGGTACAGGGTACTTAAACAAATGGATTATAGTCTAAAGTCCAAGTCAGTTAAAAGTCTGAAATGTGTTTTCTCCTTATCCCAAATATTTGCCCTATAAAACTTTTTTATGTACATTGCCTAGCTAAAAGTAGCCTTAGCTGCCAGCGTGAAGTTTGAATTCTGTCTGTACTTTTGTTCATATTTATAGATAACAGTATTTCATGCAGAGTCAGAAACCAGATAAGCGAGTCTGTTAAAGATTACTGAACAACCCCACACAGTTTGAGGCAAGTGTGTGATGATTTAGGCTTGCAGTTAGCATCATTAGCCTCGCAGCTCCAGTGCAAAACCAAAGAAGCAAACTTCAGGCACCAAACATGTTTTGGTTCATCCACTACTTTTGAGTTAATGGGAGTTTATGGGAAAGGGGGGGATGCTCTTCAAGACAGTGACTCAAAATCATCCTTAAAGCTTTATTCATCTGTGAAGAAACACCAGCTGTGCTAGATTTGTCAAAATACAAGCCCTTATCTTATTTTATTCTCAGCGCTGAGTCTATTTTTTCTACTTGCATGCATAAATAAAGCATATATAATGTTCTAAAATGTAATTTAAGCTACAATATTTGAGGCTTAAAAAAGCTTCTAAATACTTAATAGAACTGAAAAACAAACACGGGGGCTGGCCCAAATGATTTGAATATTCGATCATCAAACTGCACTGGTGGGCTCACCTTTGTGCTTTCAGAGCTGGCCTGACTCGGACACCCGAAAAGTTCCCGTCGGAGAAGATTCCCATCATATTCCAGGAAAGTCAAGTAAAGATTCCGGAAAAATTCCACATGCTTGTTTTTTACCCTCAGCTTTTTAGGGGAGTTCCAGTGAATCACCTGTTAAAGAGAGTGGCCAAAATCAAAATTAGAAAAAAAGACATATTTTACTTCATTTTAGCCAAGAGCAAATATGAGTGTTGTTTTTTGTTTATTTAGTATTAACAAAATTAATATTTACTGTAATCTCTCAATCAGGCATAGAAAAAGCATAGACAAAACAGCGGCATAACCACACCAATATTTTCTATTAGTTAGTTTAAAAAGTGCATATTAAATGTTCAAACTGTACATTTTTAACAAAGACATTGTTATTGATCTAAAATCTGTTGTTTTTACCATTATTCACATAATTTTCCACCTACCCCAGATGTAATTGATCAGCCAAAAAATGTTTGGAATTCAAATTTTGCTTCTTTAGATTTTAACTGGAATTATGAGGCTGATGTTGCTATTACATGCTAGAAATCAATAGTCACCCAATTATTGTGTGAATTCATCCATAAGAATCTTCTCTCAACATGTTTAAACTGTATCCAGGTCTTCATTAAGGTTCTGCAGACTTGTTAAAGTAGTTCAGGACACAGTATGATTTCTTTACTATAAAAATGAGCTAAACCTCACCATCGCAGGCAGCTATTTCAGGCAATACAACCCCATTTACAAAAAAGTTGGGATGCGGTGCAGAATGTAAACAAAAATAGAATGCAGTGATGTGCACATCAAGTAAACCAATTTTTTGGAATGTGTTGTTGGCATCCAATTCAAAATGAGCAAATATTTTCTTTAAAAAAATAAAAAATAATTCTCAGTTTCAATATTTGATATGTTGTCTTTGTACTATTTTCAATGAAATAGAGGGTTTAAATGATGTGCACATCAAAGCATTTTGTTTTTATATACATTTTGTCCAGCGTCCCAACTTTTTTGGGAAATGGGGTTGTAGGTTTTGTGCTGAATTCTGCCTAATCTACCTGTTTAGTACTGAATTTTTAAAATAAAGCCATGTTCAATGATGAATTCTCTAATGTAGTCAGGCATCCTTATGCATATCTGACACTTGTGCACAGGATAGAGAGGCGGAATTCAGCACTGCTGTTGTTCAAAGTGGCTGCAGTCAGTGTTCAGCTAAGCTTTGACGTTTTGTTTATATTTATAGTTGACAGTAAGTCATACTTTAAGCTAAACCACATCGACAAGCCTGGGTGGCTCTAATGAAGATCTGTATGTTGTATGAGAGGGTTGGGAGAAGTTTTGAGAATGTTTTTACAGATACGATGTGGGTGACCATTGACTTCTGGGGTTTGTTAGCAATGTTAGCCTTTTAGCTTTTTTGGATATCAAATATATTTGGGCCGACTGACTTTGGAGTGGAAAATTGAGTAAATTTGATATCTTGTCAAAATATTCCTTTAGGATGATCATCTAAAGGAAAGCTAAACACATCACATCATAGAGTGAGACTGAGCGCTTTCAGGACACATTTGTTACAGAACTGGATCACATTGGTTCTTTTTCTCTCCCAAATCACTCCCACCATTTTCTGCTGATATTTGTCTGGTTTCAGATCAGTATCTCTAGATAAATAAATAAAATGAGCCTTTATGCTCCAATGCAAACTGGTATAGCTATTTGTAGGTTATACAAATGGATAATAAAACTTTGGGCCTGCCGGTGGTCCCTAGACATTTAACCATTACCACTTAAGTGGCAATAAATAAAAACAAAAGGACTATACACAGACAACATAAAAGTGGTTCAAAAGACACAAAAAGGGACATAATGTATTTTATTTCAGATCTGAAGCAGCTTGATTTTCTCTTCTCTCTCAAAGATGAAAGCTGTAGGTGCTGTTTATCTGATGGGGGCATTTTGGTGTTTACCAGGTCTTCCGGGTGGTTGTTAGGAGCCCCTTTGTCTTCATAGCTTTTCAACTTTTTTGATCTCCAGTTTTTTCACTTAATTTCTTTTGACTCTCTCCTTCAGTATCTCTAGATGCAATAAAATGAGCCTTTATGCTGCACTGACTCTGGACTGGTGTTGTAATATTGCACAATCAAACATAAAACCACACAGTCAATTTATATCATTCATTACCTTAAGGTCAGACACTTCAGTGTAGCACTGTTCAGAGCGAGTGTGGTCTGATAGCTGAACATTCCAGAAGCAGGGCAGCTGGTGCACCAGCACGGGGTTCTGCTTGATGAAAGCATTGAATATATCCTGCACACACAGAGAGCAAAACATGCTTTACTAACATCATCAAGGACACAGTACACAGTGTATAGATGGATTGACCCCTTAAGCCCAGGCCTTTTATACACTATGGCTTATTATTCAGTAACTAAAGGGACTCCAATGCAAACTGGTATAGCTATTCGTTGGTTATACAAGCGGGTAATAAAACTTTGGGCCTGCTGGTGGTCCCTGGCCAATTAACCATTACCATTTAAGTGGCAATAAATAAAAACTAAAGGGCTATACATAGACAGCTTATAAGCTATACAAAAGAAATAAAAAGGGACATAATGTATTAATAACAATATTAAATCAAAACATTTCAGGTTTCCCTTTACATTGTGTGAATATTTCATTTCAGTCTATTGTGCACAAGTTCCAGTCAAAACACCCAGTAAGAACAAGTTATTAATTTTTCAACATCAGAAAAAAGCATCAAATATACATTGAACAGAAAATGACACAAAGGTCTCGACAGCTAAAAATAATATCACAATTTTCATATGCAGTGTGCCACTCTTTACCTTTATTACAGCTTCCATTCTTTTCAGGAGACTCACTTTCAGTTTTTCAATCTGCAGCCACACTTTTCCACAGTTTTATTTCAGATCTGAAGCAGCTTGATTTTCTCCTCTCTCTCAAAGATGAAAGCTGTAGGTGTTGGTTATATGATGGGGGCAGTTTTTGGTGTCTACCAGGTCTTCCAGGTGATTGTTAGGAGCCCCATTTCCTTCGTAGCTTCTAAACATTTTTGATCTCCAGTTCTGGGAACCGTTTTTTTCACTTATTTTCTTCTTTCTCCTTCTTCATGCAAACATATTATCTTATATCTAATCTCCTCATAAATATCTCCTAAATAATAAATAACTTAATACTTAATGGCCATTTTGACTGGAAATTAAATAAGTGAATGGACGTCTTGGACGTTTAGACAGCACCCTCTTTTAACATTAGCATTTATTAAATAAGTTGATTTGAAAGTCACATTAACTCAATTTACTTGCACACTAATGGTTGTATTTTAGCATGATTAAGCTAGTCTAACGGAGCTATGATCATGGAAACAGCTTGGTTCAAAGCGTCATGGTCTTAGTCCAGGGGTCAGCATCATGCAGCTCTTTTACCACCCTGTTGTAGCTCCACTGCAGAATTAGATTTATAGGTAAAATAAATTAATCCTCCTTTACAGTAAAATAAAGCTCTGCTGATTGTTCAACACAGTTTGTACAGTAAATGGTCTTAAATGCTGGAGTTAATGTAGAACTGCTAATTCACCCTTTAACCCTGAAAGTAGGCGCGCAGACTGCTGGTCACCGTAGGAACACAGACAACAATCCCGCCTAGCGAGTAGCTAACAAAAAGGCAAAGACAGATATTGATAATTTGGAGACGAATGCACTTATTTGTGTTTATAAGCACTACAGCTGGTTTCCTGATACATTTAATCTGCTACCAGAAACTATTAAAAAGTCAAGAAGTCAGCATCTCATGCAAATTTTCTCATCCCACCTTAAATGGTGCAGCAGTTCCATTCTGGTGCCTCCATTTAAGGAGGAATGGGAAAATTCGAACAAGAGGCTGGCGAACGAGAAGCGACTTCAGTCTCGTAAAAAGTCAAACGTTGACAGACATTTTACAAGAAACTGTTCCACTTTTAGGAAAAAGTTTCCTGCTGGAGATGCGAGAAAAGTGGCTACAGCTGAGCAAAAGCTTAACCCTTTCAGCTCCTTGGGACTGCCGGTGGTTACAAAATGCAGTCAGTCATATTCTTCATAACTTTCATATTCCATAAGCTACATTCAGAAGCTGGGCGTCGTATGAGGCTGTAACTCTTCTTTCCAGTCAAATAGATGGTGATGTCATTTTAAACCCTTATAATAAAAGAAGCTGAACTCAGTTTGTTTTTCTACTGAAAGTCGACCCGTTTTTCCCCAAATCTGGGCTATAAACTATAAACAGACGGCATCTCTTCAGTGATCTGCTCTGTAAACATTACTTTTATAAAATAACACAAAGAGCGTCTGAGATTTTTGCCTTTCAGCAGTAAATTGTAAGCATATAGTGATACGTGTAGATCATAAGACACATGTTCTGTTAACTTGAGGGGCTTTTACCTCAGCAAAGTAAGTCTGTGTTTTTGTTATATTATATTCTTTAGCCTTTACTAGCACATTGGTACATACTGAGACAGTAAAATGTTACTTCAAAAAATGGACATAAAATATTGTGGCTTCCAAGTTGGTTTGATTTTTTGTTAAAAGGACAAAATGGCTCTTCATAACATTTAGGTTTCTGTCCCCTGACTTAGTCTAAGCTTGATTGAAAAGTGATCCAGGCCATTATTGGCCAGACTATTCGAAATAAGTTTTAATATGCAAACACGAATATGAATGGAACTATAAATGGATTAGTCTTTTACACAGCTCTTATAAACAACTTGGCTTGGTTAAGGTTTTTAGCTAAGCATAGTCAGGCTATTGTGTGCATGTAAATTAAATTAATGATGTTGATGCTGGTAACAGCTGGTTAATGCTTCACTGACCTGGTCAGCAAGGGAGGTGGAGAGCATGCTCATTAGCTCCTTTTCAGCCGTCAGCCTCCACATCTGCTCCCAGCCGATTCTGCGCAGCCTCTCCAGATACAGCAGTATCACCCCTACAGCCCACAAAGGAATTTCAAACAGGCTCAACACAGTCCATATCCTTACAGTATCAGTCACAAGTTTGGGTACAACCGAATGAATATATTGTCACTGTCCACAGACAAATATGTATGTACACTGATCAGGCATAACATTATGACCACCTCCTTGTTTCTACGCTCATTGTCCATTTTATCAGCTCCACTTACTGTATAGCTGCACTTTGTAGTTCTACAGTTACAGACTGTAGTCCATCTGTTTCTCTGATACTTTGTTAGCCCCCTTTTACCTGTTCTTCAGGGTCAGGACTCCCATGGACCCTCACAGAGCAGGTACTATTTGGGTGGTGGATCATTCTCAGCACTGAAGTAACACTGACGTGGTGGTGGTGTTAGTGTATAATGTTATGCCTGATCAGTGTAAATAGTAATTTAACAGGAGAGGGTAAAACGTTATTGAGTTTTAGTGTTAGTTAATGTAAGTCCATTCATCACAATGTAAAGAATACCTGGCAGATTCAGAAGATGTAGAAAAATAAAAATCCACAGAAATAGAGAATTTTTTTAGACAGGAACTATACATTTCTTATAAAGAGGTTTATGCTGTGTAATCTACTACTCACCACTACTAACATGCTTTTTGAAGCTGCTGCTGCTGCATATATTTCAATTTGTAAATAACAATCTAACAAAGCAGAAAATTTGAGGACTGTTTTTATTATTTTGTTATCCTGATGAAATCAATCAATACTGTGCATGTGCTCAGAAACTACCATGCTGCATCCAGCATTAAAGACAGCATGCAGCCTCTTTTATACAGTGATAGGAAACATGATAGCACACGCTCCAATTTCACATGGTGGTCCCTTTCACTGACCAACATAAATATTTATGATTAACTTTTAGTTTGATTAAGTGGATCAGACACTAAACGCATCCGATACATTGGGTTTGGTAGATATGGGTAAACTTCCACACATTTTCTTGCTCTTACCTGTGTTGAAGCCACGTCCCAGAGCAGGCCAGGGTTTGTGGTTCTTCCAGAGATTGCCCAGGTACCAGTCGCTCTGGTTCTCCACCAGCCCAATCACCTGTTTCTCTGGAATAAACACAACACTGTTCATCCGTTTCCTCTGAACAAAACTTTGGGTCCAGTGGAATAGAACACTGGGGTCATCAGAGTAATTACCTGTGAACTTCTTGAAGATGGCCCATAGCTCTGCGATGTCAGTGGCAAAGGTAATGTCTGTATCTAACACAATGACCTTGGAGAGGTCAGATGGCAGAGCTTTGGTTAGGGTGAGCTTCATCAGGCCATAAATTCCTGAATAGTGTTTATTGGGTATCCATGACACCTCCGACTGAATGAGGAGGGAGGGAAAGAGAGAGAGAGAGAGAGAGAGAGAGATACTGTACATCCATTCATGAACAGAAATTTTGACACATTGCCATAAAAATATTTATAATATAAAGTATCAGTAAACATACACTGCCAAGCCACTTCAGTACGCCCACCTACATGTTTCTACACTCATTGTCCATTTTATCAGCTCCACTTTCTATACAGATGCACTTTGTAGTTCTACAGTTACAGACTGTAGTCCATCTGTTTCTCTGATACTTTGTTACCCCCTTTTACCCTGTTCTTCAGTGGTCAGGACCCCCATGGACCCTCACAGAGCAGGTACTATTTGGGTGGTGGATCATTTTCAGCACTGCAGTAACACTGACGTGGTGGTGGTGGTGTGTTAGTACGGGTTGCGCTGGTATGAGTGGATCAGATACAGCAGTGCTGCCAGAGTTTTTAAACACCTCAGTGTCACTGCTGGACTGAGAAAAGTCCACCAATGTGTGACCACTGATGAAGGATTAGAGGATGACCAACACAAACTGTGCAGCAGCAGATGAGCTATCATCTCTGACTTTACATCTACAAGGTGCACTGACAAGGTAGGAGTGTCTAATAGAGTGGACAGTGAGTGGACACAGTGATTACAAACTCCAGCGGCACTGCTGTGTCTGATTCACAATAAGTGCTTTGGGTATTTTGGGAAATGTAGTGTGTGTAGTGAATACACTAGTGAAACTTACATTCTTGCCCTTAATTCCCTCAATTATAGCAGTGCATGGCAAGACATGTACCCCTATATATTGGGTCTAGGGTCTGGCTCAAACAATAACAATCTACAACACATCAGCCACTTTTTCAACGAATACTTCACCAAAAGGAAATTAGCTATTTAAAATAAATACCACTTAATTTGACATGTTTCCTAACATAATGAACTTATACGGCAATACATGACAAGAAAGTTCTGGTTACTACACCGAAACATAAATTATAAAGGCGTTTGTAAGGTTGTCAGTGTTTCCTGTGAGAAAAGGTCTCTTTAGGAAACTGGAACACTCAGAGAATCCTTTGCATGATTAAATGATTCTTTGCACGATTAAAGGGTTCTTTGTATCAGGAGTATGTGCTGTAGATGGTTCTATATAGAACCTTTTTTAAAACGGTTCTATGAAGCACCTAAAAGGGTTCTTCTACAGTTACAATGAGAAACTTGTAACAAAAGCAAAACCCTTTTCTAAAAGGTTCTATTAGAACCATCCACAGCACATTATCCATCAATCTGATGAAACCCTTAAATCATGCAAATGGTTCTTTGAGTGTTTATGGTTCCTTATAGACCCATTTTCTTTACTAAACACTCCTTAAAGGACCATCTTTCTTAAGAATGTAGGTTTGGAAATGTGGACACCCCAAACGTGGACAATCAGCCAAGATACAGTATGTTTGTTGTTAAATTTTAGCTTGTTTGGTTTAGATCCAGAACTACTAGGCTAACAGTGCTAACAAACGCTGGAAGTCAATAGTCACCCAAACTATTTCTGTAAATACATCCCCAAAACGTCTCTCAAACCGCATCCAGGTCTTAATTTGGGCAGCGCAAACAAGTCGATGCAAAAATCTGAATTTGAATGTTATTATTTTGGACTTATCATACCACCTGCATTTGAATTCTAAACTGAAATAGAATTTTAAGAGAGCAATATAAAATGTGAATCTGAATTTTAGAGGTAATGACGCACAATTAAACATCTGAAATTCAATTTCTAGAAACCCTTCAGTTTTTCTATTAATGAACATTTTCAAATTTATTTTAAATATAACATCCAGGCCTCTTGGAGGTGCCACCCCCCTCCTTTTACCCTGTACCTACCATTTTATCAGAAACACCTACCATACAGGTACATTTGCAATTACTGACTACAGCCCATGTGTTGATGCAGCTTATCAACCCCCCGCCCCCGCCCCCCCATCCATCAATGGAAAGGGACCACCACTAACCAGATATTATCTGCGATATTATTTAGCCCCACCCATTCACACAGAAGTTATAAGGAGTGTTTCAGTCCGGGCTACTTTTTTAATGAAGAACAATCCAGCATAGTCAACCAGAACAGAGCTTATTTACATAAAACAGTATTGAAGACACAGTGACAAAAACAGTCTGTTTAATTCTAGGAGATAAAGAGAGGTTAGAAAATAGTCATGTAAAAATGTACAACGCTTATCAATTATATAACTACATTTCAAAAACACAGCAAAACAACAGTGAGCTAATAACTGTGGAGCTCCATGCTTTGGAAGAGGAGGCACGTGTGTGTTGGTTTGGGTGAAATTGTTTTACCTTCAGTTCATCAGCGTCGTAAAAGCTGACCTGCACCGAGGGCACCATCCACGACTGGAACAAAGTGCTGAGGATCTGATTGGCCACCGTGTCAGTGATGAAGTGAAAATGCAGTGGGTTTCTCCTGGAAAGAGGAACAGAGGATCAGTGATGAAAGAATAACAATAAATTCAGCCTAACATGCAAGCAGTATTAAATACTGTGCACATCTGTGTACAAATATCTGGGCATTAGGCTGTGATGTCAGAGTGAGCTTGGACTGCAGAATGTTTCTCATTTAACATGTCAGGGCAGCTTGGGGGAAGAAGCTTCTCACCTGAGTTAATAAAAGTGTCTTTTCTATAGAATTTTTCCTCAAATATTAACTCTTGAAATTGAAACTCAATTGAAATGAAGAGACCCTGGGAAAAATGTACCTCCTCAACTGAACTCATCCATGCAGTGTAACACCACACACACACACACACACACACACACACACACACACACTAGGGGGCAGTGAGCACATTTGCCCAGAGTGGTGGGCAACCCTATCCGCAGCGCCCCGGGGAGCAGTTGGGGGTTAGGTGTCTTGCTCAAGGGCACCTCAGTCACGTACTCTCGGCTCAGGGGATTGAACCAGCGACCTTTGTGTCACAAGGCTGGTTCCCTAACCTCCAGCCCACGACTGCCCCAAAAAATCTGCATAACCCCACTCTTGTCCTTTCTACTGGGCCCCAGGGGGGAAGACATGTATACCTTCCCCCCCCTGGTTCTTGAGTAGCGCCCTCTGGCATTTCATTGCACCTCATACTCCAAAGAAGTAAAATTATCTGCCTTCTTTCTTGAAGCATGTTCAATGATCTGCCAATCCAATAAGACACTTTCACTAGATAAAATGGCTTAAAACAAGTAAAAAAAAAATAGTGGTAGGTTAGATAATTTCAATATTCTTACAACATTCTCACCGTGAGAAATATTAGATATACTGGCTAGAAGTGGGGCATTTTCCCCCATTTCTCCTATTACATCCTCACCTGTGAAACAGGATGGATTTGACCAGGGTGACCACGTCTCGGCTGGCGTTGTGACCCGCACACACACATGCAACATGAATCAGCTGTGTGCACAAAGAAAGAGAGAGCACTTAGCATTTGCATAAAATATAAATATATCAATTACTGCAGCCATGCGTGATTTATGTGCTTTTCTGTGCTCTGTATTTCTGTATGTTCTGTATGTATTTAATTTCTGGCTCACTTTAGCTTTCTATCTACTGCATAACTGACTAAAATCATGATTTCAAAAACATAAGCTTCTTAGATTTTCCTGGTATTATTGATGATATCCTATTATAAATCTCTAAATCCCCCATAGTACCTTTCTGTATAAATACTGAAGCCTCCATCTCCCATAATGCCTCAGCAGTCCACTGATAATCTCTCTTGATGCCATTTCATGTGACTCTTGGGCACCATGTCTTCCATGATGCCTAAGCATTCCACTGGTAATGGCTAACTGCATTTTTTTATCTCTCTATGTCCTACATCTCCCAAGATGCCTCAGCGTTCCATAGGTAATGGCCTATTATGCCATGCTACTTAACTGTTGAAGCCTACATCTTCCATGATACAGTACCTCTCCCACTGCTTTAGGCTTCATGATGAATTTTTGCAAACTCATGAAATCAAATTGTGATGCTGAGAAATCTAACTGCCAAATATCACATCAACATTACCTACAAACACTGGAAAAGAAGTTAACAGGGTGAAGTTCCCTTATTTGTCCCGCAACAGGGACATTTCACCTCCACATATTAGCCCCTCTGTGCAGTGAAACACCCACATACTACACTCTCAGAAATAAAGGTACTAAACTGTCTCTGGGGCAGTCCCCCTCTTGTGACTGGGGTGGTTCCCTCAAGGGTTCCTCTCAGTACCTTTATTCAGGGAGCATAACTGACCAGTAATCCACTGAAATTATATTTTCTAAACTGTACTGACTCTACACACCCCGTCTCGCCTCCAGGCTTTTACTGTTGTGCTTAAACCATTTGGTAAACATTAAATAGGAAAAACTTATTTTCACAATCAGACCTTAAAACCACTGTTGTTCCTTTGAGGGAACATTCACTTGTTTGTACCTTTTGTATACACAGTGTAGTGAATGCACACACTAGGGGCAGTGAGCACACTTGCCCAGAGCAGTGGGCAGCCCTATCTATGGTGCCCGGGGAGCAGTTGGGCTTTAGGTGCCTTGCCCAAAGCACTTCTGTCACGTACTGTTGGCTCAGGGGATTGCGCCGGTGACGTTCCGGTCACAAGGCTGATTTCCCAACAGCCTCCAGCCCACGACTGCCCCCAGAGCAATGCCAGTTTGGGCAACTGTGTTCATGCGACATCAGAGAATTTACTGGCTAGCGATACGTCTCAACTCAGGAAACGTGGAACCTGCCCAGGTTTACCACTTGCATTCACAGCTTTCTCAACATTTTAAAGTGCACCTAAAGTCTTCCATGATTAAATATTTTTAAGTCATACTTCATATTTAAGCAAGTCCCCAATGAATGTTGCTGAATGGAGCTAAATAGCTGAAAATTATGTTTCTAAACGTTTGTTCATGACTAACTTTTAATTCTGTAAATTAGAAGGATGTATTCTATTTTAAAAATCTTAGAAAAGTTATCAGTATATTAGTTTTCTAACAGAAAAGTGGCTTTAGGCAGCAGGATGCTAGCATTACTGCTACTGAGTGCTGACTGGTTAGCATTACTGCTACTGACTGGTTAGCATTACTGCTACTGACTGGTTAGCATTACTGCTACTGACTGGTTAGCATTACTGCTACTGAGTGCTGACTGGTTAGCATTACTGCTACTGACTGGTTAGCGTTACTGCTACTGAGTGCTGACTGGTTAGCATTACTGCTACTGATTGCTGGTGGTTAGCATTACTGCGACTGAGTGCTGATTGGTGGGCGAGCTATGCAACTCATTGAATGAGTGAAGCTGCTCATGAGGCGCTGTTAGAAAATCCTATAACTCAAAATATAACAGCAGTGTTGAACTATTTTATGTTGCCCTGTGTTCAGTAAAGTAGTGTTTTTTTTCTATATAAAAGATCAAGCATGTACACCATAAATTTCTGCTCCATAGGAACCCATTCATTTTAGACTCTCTCAGGAGCTCCCTCTAGTGTCTGAAAAACCAAGAAGACATTACTGAGGTCCAGTTCTTCTCACTACACATTCTCTGGCCTCTCCACCTCATTGAGAAGGCCTACCTTTTCCTTTATGCCCCTCTCTTTCTCTGAAGCCTACCTCTCCCACGATGCCTCAGCGCTCCATTGATCTTAAGTATCTCTCTTTATGCCTCTCTATGTTATTAATTAGGCCTACATCTAGGTTTGGGCTTCACCCATAGAGCTGATCATCGTACCTCACACTTCTCTGCGGTGGGTGACCGTGCACACTCGCTGTGATTGGCTCGCTCCTCTGCAGTATTCTCCACATCCTCTGGACCCGTGTCTGCTGACGCCACCCACTGCTGGTTGCCATAGTTACCCTCGGCAGGCTGAGCCGCCAGGCTCTGTGATTGGCTGAGTTGAAGGCGGATCTGCCGGTTCTCCTCCTCCACCTCTCGGACCCGCGACTCCAGGACGTCCCGTTCCAACAGACGAGCCTCAGTGGACTCCACCACGCAAGGCGAGAGGAGTAGGGAGCGCCCGTCTGAAACAAAGATGCAGAGTAAGACTTCAGAGAGGGACAATTAACCTTCAGCAGTCTGGAATTATAAAGCAATAAGCCGGGGCGGCCAGTTGTCACCACAGTGTTGGGGTAATTACTAATAAAAAGTAATTACTGTACGTCTAAGTTCCTCTCTAAACTACATCACGTCTGTACCAACTGGAAAGTACAAGAGAAACCTTTGTACTGCTGTACTTCATTTATATATAACCAATCACAACAGATGTCATCCAAAATGCTGTCAGTATCCCTAAGACACAGCCAGGAATGTTGATTAAAATTAGAAAGAGCTGATGCTGTTTTTAAACCAAGAAACTAGTCAGTATAAACAGTTGAAACAGCTGCCTTATAAATATTTATGAGCAGTAGCACTGAGGTATTTGAAATCTCCAGCAGCACTGCTGTGTCTGATCCACTCATACCAGCACAGCGCACACTAACACACCACCACCATATAACATCAGTTGCTTATTAGACAAGCCTACTGCACATAGCTAAAGAGTGCAGGGTACCAGGCCTTAACAGTTTGTGATGTTGACATCTGGGAACATGTAACAGGAATGAGCTACTATACAGTGATGAGCTGTTATTTATCTGCCATCCATACAGACGTAGAAGCTGTGGCTGATGTGACGGGACGGCACCGAAGCTGAATTTATCCGTCAGTGGCTGAAAAGTGACAACAAAGCTGCTGACAGTGAGATGAGACAACAAGACTTGTTGCTCATGTAAGTCATCATTAACGTGTGAACGAGTGCTGAAATGTTTGAGGGCATTCTGTCACTTGTTGCTGCTGGAGATAACAGGACAGATCATTTCATTCATCAGTATTAACTACTATAAACAGCTCTTCTGTCAGGCAGCGTAGTTTGTTAACAATAGGCTACAGCTACCAAATAGCACCAAAATTACTTTATACACATTCACATGATGTCATAGATACAGTCATATGCAAAGGTTTGGGCACCCCTGGCCAAATGACATGATTTATTCATTTTCTAGGTGAAAATCAGTGAACACATCCTCTACAGAGAACACATTTCTGTTTTAATGCACAGTTACTTCTTATTTGCTGAATTTAACATGCTTATGGAAAATATAAAACATTGCCTGTGCAAAAGTTGTAGTGCATGTTTGTTTGTTTATTTACATTTTTCCCAACATGTTAAACTCAGCAAATACATAGAAATTGTGCATTAAAATGTAAATAGACTGAAATTGAGCAGAAATGCTGTATTTACGTGTGTTGTCTGTAGAGAATGTGCTTTTTTCCTGCTGTCGGAACAAAACCCTGTATCTCCAAAATGGTAATGTCACGATTGGCGCCTGCCAGTCCTCCATGTGCTTTTGTTTTCCTTTGGTCCTGTCTATGTGCTTCCTTGTTTTGATTCTTCCCTGTCCTGCCCCCTTGTTTCCAGACCCTGCCCTTGATTGTTCTCTCTTTGACACTTTGACCCTGGACTGTTTAGACCCTGAGTATGGATTCGCCCCTAATAAATTTCACTTCTCTCAACATATGCGTCCATCTCATCATCGCTCCCCCACGTTACAGGTAACTTTACAAGAGAAGCAAAAAACATACTTTACTTTTAATGTAGGTCAATGAAACCAGAATTTTGTCTAAGTAATTTTGGGCTATTTTTTTTGGTCCATTCATCATGAAATTTATGCACAATATAATGGACAACAGGGATTTTCAAAATATATAACAAACTGACAAAAATGGAGATACAAGGTTGTGTTCCCACAGCAGCTATATAAAATATTTTACAATGGCTTTAAAAATGGCTCAACCAATCAGATTTCAGAACTAGAACTTTGCTGTTTTTACTGCACATTCAATTTGCACTACATGGTTATCTGAAAAGCATTTACATAATTAATTGCACAGCTAGGTCTATAACTAGATTTACACTCCATATCAACAGATTTGAGTCTTTTCTATTTATTCCACAAACATGACAAAATTAATGACAAAAGGATGTTTTACTTTCATGCAAAACTAGACTGTATGCACAGTATTAAATTCTCAAATTCAAATCATGACACCTCCTTTTCTACTTACAAACACAGATATGTGATTGATTGACTTTCACTGCTTGTTTCAATGAGAAATAATTAAACAAAACTTAAGAAAAGGCATATTTGCTACAGGAGGGTGAAGAAAAGATCCTCCGCTGTTTACACTGTGCAGTGTTTGCCGCAGTATTAACCTCAGGATCATCTATCTAATGCTTCTCACTCTCTGTGTTGTGTGTTAGTGTATAATGTGTCTTTTATCTTAACTTTGAAAAACTGCATTTCTATTTTACACATGAACACAATGGATATGACAAAGGACTTTGACCTTAAATGTTTAAGCTGAACTTTGCACGAAGAAAAACTATAGTACAGTTTTTTTTTTGGCAAGATTTCTGGAACAGTGTGACTTCTGTTAAATGCCCCAGTAAGTCTGTATAGATGCAGTTTGCAAAATCTCATATTTGGGAAAAAATGAACACCTGCTTTCAGCCTGTCAGTTGAAATATGCACAAATATTGGCACATATTCTCTGTCGGAGGAAACTGATTTCCACACTGCAGTTCACCCAGACATACAGGGTTTTTTAAATAAAACTGATCTTTATGAAGAACAAATTTCAAAGATGTTTGAAAGAAAATGCTCCTGATATAACATAACCCTATCCTACACAAAGAAACTAGGAATTTCTATTTAGAAAATCAGAAAGATATCTGGCTTCTTTGCAGTAAAATCCCAGACAGCAGACAGTTCTGGGCTGCATCTGGCTTTCCTGTGTGAGTGTTAGCTGAAAACCAGGCAGATGTTAAGCATATGGGCCAGAAAAGGGCCAGAGACAGCCTTGTGTCTGTATTTGTGGGCTGGTGTGAATGTTGCGGGCCAGCAATGTAGTTGGGCCAAATTTGAGCCACATCCATAAGTTCTACCCATTTTACAGTTCATGAGTCAGGACCCGGCCACAAACTGGGCCAGAACAAAACCAAGGATGTGACACATAAGTAGGCCAAACAGGTTATGCTAACTGGGATTAGTGGTCTGTCTTTCTTCTGCATTTACCAGCTAACAGACATTTAAAGATAGCCCAAATTCAATCCAAAGCCATTTACATCTTTTCAAAAGTTCCTTACACCTTCAAAAGCAATTTATTAAATTTACATTTTCACTGTAGGAAGTACTATGGCACTGCAATGGCATGGTTGCCTTTAGCCCCTTAAAATCACAGGCTTATTAATGAGTAACTACAGGGACTTCATGCAAACTGGCTGTGCTATTCTTAATTTATAGAAGTGTGCAATAAAACGTTGGGCCAGCTGGTGGGCCCTGGCCATTTAAGGGGTTAATCTTAGATAGACCAAGGAACAGCCTGCCTGTTCTATTGAAAAAGCGGGACCTTTCCTGGGTATCGCACCTCATAGTCATGCCTTATTGAAAGCTGTGCTAACCGAACACAGTGCAGTGACAGGATTATTGATGGTCTAAAGGTCTCTGATATTTAATCTGATTACTTTTGTGTCTCTTAAGGCACTTTACAATTTGATCAGCTGCTGCTTTAAAGGCTTTTTCCCACCGCACTTCTTACGTTCTAACATTTTGTTCTGCTACATTGGCACAGTTCCCCAGACTGTAGTCCCACTTTCTTTCTCTTTAGAGTATTTAGCTGTGTGCGCTCACCCACCTGCCACAAGGCATCATTCCATTTATTACCCGGAGAGAAAGTGAGAAACTCAGGAGGCATCACGCTCTGCTCCAGGAGACCAAGTAACATAAGACGCGCACTCACCGAGGGAGCAGAGAGAGCCTGAGGTTCAGAGCCGAATATTCATCTCCGTTTTGGGTTCTAATGAGAAATTACACAAACAAGCCGTGCTGTTCTCATCAGGCGTGTAACGCCACGGCGGCGCGGTTTCATCTGCATGGCTGGCCCATTAACCACGCAAAGCCAAACTGCACCTTATGCAAATGACTCTAATGAATTTAGCACTTATTTTCAGATTAACAGTAGCACTCTAAAAGAGCACTCCATCTATTTTCCTTCCTAAACACCAGCCACTCGCTCGCTCTCTCTCCCTCCATCACTCAGGTGTAAACAACAACATCATCCTCTTCTGTTTCCTTATGGTGCTTTTTATTTATTCATTTATTTATTTATTTATTCCCTGTTTATTTGTGCATTTGTTTGTTTTGTAGAGCTCAATTGTTGTCCCCAAGACGCACCCCTAATCAAATTTTGTGTGTTGTTGATTTTCTGAGTGAAAATTATAAAAAGAAACGCATGCTCTAAAGACAACACACAAAAAATGACTTTTTTTGTTAATTTGAGTAAAGAAAGTCCAGTTATAATGAATTTAACATACTGAAAAAAATATGCCATAACTTTTGCATTGGTTACATTTTATGTCACATATGATGTTAACTTCAGCAAATAAACAGCAATGGTGCAGAAACATGGGCAGACTTTTGTATTTTTACTTCCTAACTACACTCCCAACTTAGTGGGAACAGTTTGGGGATGGCCCATTCATGACTGCACATCAGTGTCTGACCTCACAAATGCGCTTCTAAAAGAACGGTCAAAAATTCCCATACACACACTCCTAACCCTTGTGGAAAGCCTTCCCAGAAGAGTTGAAGCTGTTATAGCTGCAAAGGGTGGGCCGACATCATATTAAACCGTATGGATTAAGAATGGGATGTCACTCAAGTTCATATGCGTGTGAAGGCAGATATAGCAATATGGCAATATAGTGTAGATCACAATAACAGCAGGCTGACAGGTTAACAGTAAACAGTGAAACAGTGAGCCAGTTAATGCAGGGAGTCACTGAAAACTCATGTTTGTTGTTGTGGCTCAGGAAAAACTACACAGTTAAAAATGATGGTTCTTCAAAGGGTCCTATATAAAGAAAATGTTTCTATATACAACCATAAACACTCAACAGAATGCACTTTGCACGATTAAAGTGTTCTTTGTATTGTCAAATGGTTCTTCAGACTGATAGAGAATGTGATGTAGATGTAGATATAGATGGTTCTACATAGAACCTTTTCAAAAAGGCTTCTATGCAGCACCAAAAAGGCTCTATATAGAACCATCTACAGCACGTTCTCCATCGATCCAAAGAACCCTTTCACGATGCTAAGAACCCTTTAATCATGCCAAGGGTTCCTTAAGGTGTCATGGTTCTCTATAAACCATTTTCTTTATCAAAGAACCCTTGAAGAACCATTGTTTTTAGGAGTGTTCTCTCAGTCAGAGGTGTGAGTCTGCTTTTTAACCACCCAATAAACATCCTCTATTTTATTTTCCCATCAGTGCCAGGCAGCATAATCACATGATGCATTACTGGCGCATTGATTGGCTGTTTCATATGAAATTGAGACACTTGCAACAGTTGCACTTTACATCATGCAACTCAAGTGGAATTTATTTCATGTAGCTTTCAAGCAATTAAAGTTGCATGAACACTTCACCTGAGGTATTTTGTGAGAATGTTTCACCTCAGATACAGTTGAGTTTCAAATGACTTACAGGATGCTTTATATCATGCAACTCAAGTGCAATTTATTTCATGTAGGTTTCAAGCAATTAAGTTGCATCAAAGTTTCACCCAAGATACTTTAGTGGGTATTACTTTAAAATAAGACTATCTTTATAAAATATTTATGAATAGTTTAAAATAGTTTATTAAAAGGTTATTAGGTCATAAACACTTCATTAATCATTAATAAGCAGTTACAACACATTAATAAAAAGCGCACAAATGAGCTGTTATATCTGGTGACTATGAATACGTGTTGACAGATTTAATGCTACCTGGTGAAGAATCTGAAATTTGATAATATAAAAGAATGTGAGGTCCCTGTTGCCCTTTTAACTTGTGTTTTGTAAATGCTTAATAGTGATACATGGTAAGGTATAAAATATAATGAAAATATCAGCATATAGCAGCCAAAAATATCATTTTACTAAAAATGTATCATTTTATGTTTTTAATTTCACATATTTCTGACAATATATGACATTCTCTCATCTATTCTCCATGTTCAAAGTTTAAAGTGTGTCATATGGTGTCAGAAACCAAATAATCAAGTCTAGTTGAGATTTTTAAACCAGACTGGAGTTTACGTTCCCATTACTTGTCAGCTACATTAGCCAAGTAGCTCCACTGCAAAACTAAAGAAACAAACTTCAAGCACATGTTGTTGATCAGCTGCATTTGGGCTGAATGGGAAACTGCGTGAATCTGATTTTTCAGCAAACTGTTCCTCCAATTCAGTGAAGAAAACAGCAGTCCTGAACAAAACAGCATCACCTCTCAAACCTGCCTTGAGAGTCAAACCGTCCTGCTAAAGCCGCTCTACTGAGACTGTTGGGGGACCTTGTGGCCCTGAGGCTGCACTTACTCTCCAGGTTGCCCGCAAGCAGGTAGAGCCAGGTGAGCAGAACAATGAAGCTCAGAGATGCCAGCAGCAGCTTCAGCTTCCCTCGGCACGGGCAGTGCATCCTGGGGCGGTGGGGGGCAGAGGGCCAGGCAGTGGTGGGGAAGGGGGGAGGGGCTTCAGGTGGGGATCAGCCTCACTCTGACTCCCTGCAGCATCCTCTTACCTAAACACAGGACACAAAGCAAGAATTCATGACTGTTAATGAAATGTTCAAAATTGCATTATCATTATTATTGTATTGGTTACTCTGCATTTAGGACTGATCAACTGTAAATGAGCTTAGTTCTGATTGGCTGGCACAGTGAAATGAGACACACCACATTAAAAAAGCAGCCTGGGTTAAAACCTACAGGCCAACATCCAGAACTACAGTACAGAAGAAACTCCAGACAGAAAACAAGTCTTGGTTGGTCGACTACATTTGCGGTGGGACGAGTGGGGAAGGGGGGCTATGTAAATGAGGTTTTTCTTGCCAAACTGCCTCCAAGTTTCAGCCCAAGCTGTGCACTCGTGCTGTTCCCTCTGCACTACAGACTTTACGGCACACGCATCTGACCACAGAGCCACATACCCCACCAACACTGTTTACATGTCTCTTAATTAAAGAGCACACGGCAGGAGACCCTCCATCACTCTAGCAGATTAACACACACAGAGGGAGAGAGAGAACAAAGAGAGAGAGCGAGAAAGAGAGAGAGAGTAAAGAGAGACAGAGGGAGTGAGAGACAGAGGGAGCGAGAGAGAGAGAGAGGAGAAGAGAAAAACAGAGAGAGAGAAAGACCGTAAATAAGAAAGAGAGAGATGGAGAGAGTAAGTAAGAAAGAGGAGAGAGTGAGTATTAGATAGAGAGGGACAAAGAAAGAGTAAGTAAGAAAGAGAGGAGAGAGAGAGTAAGAGATAGAGGGAGAGAAAGTAAGAGAAAGTAAGAAAGAGATAGAGATAGAGAGAGAAAGAAAGAAAGAAATAGAGAGAAAGAGAGAAAGTAAGAAAGAGAGAGAGAGAGAGGCGGAGAGATGGAGGGAGAGAGAAAGAGAGAGAGGGAGAGATAGAGAAAGAGAGAGAAAGAAAGAGAGAGAGAATGAGTAAGAGATGGAGAGAGAGAGACAGAAAGTAAGAAAGAGAAAGATAGAGAAAGAGACAGAAAAAGAAAGAAAGAAAGAAAGAGAGAGAGAAAGAGAGAGTGATGAGAGAGTAAGTAAGAAAGAGGAGACACAAAGAAAAAGAGAGAGAGAGAAAGAGAGAGATGGAGGGAGAGAGAAAGAGAGAGATGGAGGGAGAGAGAAAGAGAGAGAGGGAGAGATAGAATGCACTCTGTCTTTTTCTTCTGTTATGAGCTTAATTAATCATGCTTCACTTTAATTAGACACTCGCCTGCAGGCAACAAGATTGGATGCTGCCAATAACAGAAAACATCACGTTTATTAAAAGAGAGACACCACTGAGAGGAAGAGAGAGAGAGAGAGAGAGAGAGAGAGAGAGAGAGAGAGAGAGAGAGAGAGAGAGAGAGAGAGAGAGAGAGAGAGAGAGAGAGAGTATCTGAGATTATTAAGTTTTTGTCCAGGGGGATCTGAGGGGTGCTGTTTGAGGTGCTGACTGTGCGCCGAGTTTTATGTTCATTAATAAACAATCGAGCCTGTGCGCCGAGGCCTGTAAGCGACTGTAACGCTGTTAGCTGGGACACGCTGTGTGCTTTGCTGTCGTTTCATACAAAAACAAACTCCTTCACTGAGTATTGATCACAGCTGAATGTGCTGCACTGCTCTGATTTTAAAAGCTGCTGAATCCTCCGAGGACCTTTTGGTACATGTGGTTTACAGCCTGCAGCTAGCATAGATGCTTAGCACTGAATCAATGTAATCAAATCTCTAAATCCTCACTGCCATGAAAACTTGGCTATTTTATTTCCTTTTATGCTTTTACTCCTTTTGACAATGTCAGCTTTACATTGGTGAATGGATAGAATGTTTTAAAGCTTTTAACAGACGTTAAAGGGACATTTTGGCCTAAATGAAAACTAAACATTAGCTGTGTCCCAATCCAGGGGCTGCATCCTTTGATCCGCAAAGCCTGAACTGAAATGAGGTGGTCTGCTCTATGGTGGACTTCCTGTTTGCTTCACAGCACCACTGTTCCCACCCTTCCTGCACCCTTACACACCTGTCAAGCTCTTTTAAAGCTCTTTTAAAGATGAAGCCAGAAACTTTGATTATAGTTGTTTATTTTTTCATTTTTTATAGCTGGAGATGCTTCTCTCTGCTTTTTGCTCCCTAAAACAAAACAAAACAAAACATTCTACAGAAATGTCCACTTTTCTATCCATGGGTGTCACTGGTGTTGTCATAAGAAAGGTAGCACCGGAGACATTTTAAATGAAAAATGCGTTTTACAAAACGGCTGCCACAGATCATCAAACTACATGTTGTCAGTCATGGAATATCCACTAAAATATGTACTTTAATCCATTTGTCTTCTATATTTTCACAATTACCTAAGAATAAAGTAGGTCACACCAGTGACTTCAACTAAAAGTATAGCTGAGTCCCAATTCAAGGGCTGCATCCTTCAGAGGTTGTATTTGAGGGCCAAATGTGTCACAGCCGTGCGACTAGGCTGTCCCATTTCGAAGGCTCCTTCATATGCAGTGTCCTTCTTTTCCATGGCAACGAAGGATCCAATTGGTCGACCCTTTGCCAGCCAACATATCCTGAGGTTCATAGCATGTAGGCGAGGATTCGAGAAAATGGCAATGTCAACCGAGGAGTGAACGGTGCCTGAGGAGACTCTTTTAAAGAAAGTATTGGGTTTAAACTGAGTCATTCTACAGAAAGATCCTGTAACGTTGGGGAGTGATGATGAGGCGGACGCACATGCCAAGAGAAGCAAGATTTATTAAGGGCAAATTCATAATCAGGGTCAAGACAGTCCAGGGTCAGAGAGCCAACAGTGATAGAATGAGGGATAGATATAACCAAAAGAAACACAGACTAAACACAATATCAGAGACTATGAAATATAACAGAGAAAAGAAGAACAAAACCTAAACAATATCATGCAAAGACCAAATAAAGACCAGCAAAACAACTCGGGAAAAACACAGGGCTTGAATATAGAGACTGGTTAACAAGACACAGGTGGTAAACAAGAGGGTTTACAAGACACAGAGGAAAATGATCAAGGGTGGAGTTTAGAAACAAGGGGGCAGGACCAGGAAGAAACAAAACAAAAGCATATGGAGGACTGGGAGGGGCCCATCATGACAGGTCCATTTTTGTGTCCCTAGCGTTTAGAGATATATTAAACTTGAAAAACATGTTAGGTGTACAATGTATTTATATTTTAAAATAAAATTATTATTATACCTTATTGAGCCTCAATTCAGCAATATTTGTTTTTTAAATCAATTACCTAAAATTCCAAGCATCACGGAAGTGCTTGTCCTCACAGTCATATGTGAAGGGTGAGGCCATATTTTGAGGTAAAAAAACAAAACTCATTTATCTGCAATTTTAACTACAATAATCTATACATGACTACGAAATAAATAAATTAAATTACATAAAGAAAACAAATAAAAGTTGTGGTCCCCAGGAGTCTCATCACTGGTGTTACTGTATATTTTGAAATAAAAGTCACACTGATGGCATCACTTGACTTCCTTTTACCTATTTTCTGAGGATCTATGAGAAAAGCTCATGGTCCACTAAGTGTCTTTTCAGTTATCAGAAATTTTCTCATTCAGCTCATGATTTCATAAGAAGCTTACATTGGTTATAAGCATACCTACTCGCTTCCTGTGTGCCACAACCCCCCTTTTGATGATGTATCTTGCAGATGAGGGTGGGCTGTTTTGTCTTGTAATGTGAACGTAGCCTCAGAGTTTGCGAGAGCCGGGAAGCGTGACAGATCACATCAAGGCATTCCCAGTAGTTATACAGAGTATTTGTGCAGTGCATGCTGGGTGTTGTAGTGAAAGGTGATAGATGTAAATGCAGAAAAGAACACAAAATCGTGGATGCTGTCAGACTGATAAGGCTAAGAGATGCAATGCTGTACTACAGAATATAACACAACATACCAAACAACACATTAAATGCCAGTTTCAGGCTGGATGCCTTTCTTCTTTAGCAGTTATCATTACAAGATCTAAGGTTATCATCCATATTTCTACCTTAAATACTTAATGTGAATTCAAGTGTTTCTCACATTCTGCTAAAGAAGGCTTTGTTTGCACACTACAAAAAGCCAGACATAAACAGAGCAGACGTTTCAGCTGTACGTCATCAGTGCTAATATAAGATGCTTTGGCATGGGCTGAGCAGACCTACACTGAAACATTAAGAATGACCAGTCGCTGAGGGTTTTCACTGGTGGTCATGATGAAATGTGACATCTTTGGGCAGGATGATGTGACTTTGGTTTTTTAACCAGCGTCTTTATTCTGATATCCCACAGTGCTGTTTAGGCATCGTTGTGCTTCAGACAAAAAGTAGTGAAGTGAATCCTGAGGCTGGTGCACACTTGTCTGTCAACATTAACACCAGTAATGCGTACAAACTACGTCTGATTCATGAACATTTCATGCATCATGAAAACAAAGATTTGAGTGCAATTGGTGAACCAATTGTGTGAAATCAAGTACCAGCCTACCAGCACCTCATTTGCATATAATTTACATAAAACTGACCAATTCATGCAAATGTTTCACTAGGGGACAATAAAACGGCAGCGGAGTACACCACTCACATTTTAGGCCAAAAGCCATCTTTGTAATCATTTCATGTAGTAACTTTCTGCGAGCGTGCTTTCAGACTTTGTTTCAGTTTCACAACAAAGCACTCTGAATGACTTTATGTCTCAACAATTTAATTCTGCATAAATTTTGAAAAAACAGTGGAATTCCCCATTAATAATCTGACCTCTGCTTTTCAGCACCTTACTTTGTTGCTTCTGCCTTTGTTTTGCTGCCTTTATGTCTGGTTGTTTGCTACTTTCACATGGTGTTACACTCAAGGCTGTTCTCCAGACCTCACACTTCCACCCACACACACACACACACACACACACACACACACACAGTTGCCTGTTTACACTCAGAATTGGCATCACACCCACTCTCTGAAACTTCAGGGACACATGCACGAAGGAGCGAAGAAAAAAAAACAGCAAAAGTAAGAGAAGGAAACTTCACAAGAACACAAAGAGTTCAGGTACAGAGCACGACTCCAGTGACCTCGAGCAGAGAGAAAGAACCTAAAGCCTGACTTACAGCTTAAACTCACATAGTCATGCAATTGCATCCCATGCACCTGTACACGCATGTAGCTGGGGTAAAGGTGAAGCTGTGCAAAGTTGATTTTCACCTTTTGTTCCTTTACAAGAAGGCATGAGGCATATTAATGTCACATTCTAGGACCAAATGATCAAATTACTTCAATGCTTCTGTACTGCGAGAACATTTTACTTGCAAACCAGAGCCCCCATCACCTCTCTGTCTCTGAGCATAAACATGCCTATTACAAACTGGTTGACGATGTAAAGTGTTTACTGATTTGCAGGGAGTGGAGGACGTTTCCTGTTTTGATTCATAATGTTTAATTTAACAAAGAAAGTACAGTAAGAATGTATTTACATGTAGCTCATTTTGTATTCTGTGGTGTTGAATGTGTGTCGACTGGTGGTCTATTAGTTTGACCACATTAGTGCAGTAAAGATGATAAAAATCTCTTGTTCTTGTTCCCCTTTGCTTTTTCTCATTCTCTCTCTCTCTCTCTCTCTCTCTCTCTTCCCCTCTAAGACCTTCCACAACCCCAAGCCCCCCCCACCCCCCTGTGGCTGCTGTCCAGTACAAAAGGTCAACAGTCATGATGCCACACAGTCAGGTAGCTGCAATGTGGCCCTTTACAGCCAGGGGGGCATCTTTCAACTCCTGCCAGCCGTCCGCCTCGTCCAAACTCCCCTACAGCTAATTACCCCCAGCCTGCCTCTCCTGTCCCCTAACGAGGTGGACATAACGAGGAGCGGCGCAGTGGGGGCCGATCACGGGGTCGAGTGGGGAACGGCCAGGAAACAAAGAGAATGGCTGATTTCATCACACGTGTGCTCCTCTTTTATTTCAGCTCAACAGAGTGAGAATGTTGATGAAGTGAGCATGAAGGCCAATGTGAAGGAAGATAAAGAGGAAGTTTCACTCGCGTTTTTAAAAAATCTTGACAAATCTTGAAAAACTACCCATATTGGACTTCACGACTTCACTTGCATACGCTGACTGAAAAATATTGTGACATCACAAAAACAATGGAGTCAAATAGAGCTGCTTGTGCAGCTTAGTGTCCACATATGGACTGAGGTAAAACATAGACAATGAGTGCGTTTACAAGCCCTTAATAATCTGACACCTGCAGAAAATCTGATTTTGTCAGTAATCTGATCAACGCGTTTATGTACGCTCAAATAATCAGATAATGGGGAAACTCCAGGTCTACATGAGTCAGACAGTAATCAGATTTCTGCTTTGCGACCAGCCAATAAACTCACAGAAGAATTTCATGCCATGGCTTTTTAAAAAAAAAAAAAAAACATTGCACCACTTTACCAGAGAATATAAACATGCGAGAAGATGAAGAATATTTAAATCCTTCATTTCGCCAAGCATGTATTTGGTTTCAGCTTCACTTCAAAAGTGTTTTGCTGTGTCTCGCAGCAATGCTGTTTGCTTATTTCTGGTATTGCCATCTGTTTTCACACATGCAGAGACTGAGAAAGCTGGAAGAAATCAGAGTAAGAGTTTACATGCCCTGAGAAATCTGATTACTGAGCTAAATCCAGCCTCTTTATCAGATTTCTTTATCGGATTTCTAGACCTTACTCTGATCTAAGAAATAAGAGTATGCTGATTACATGACAATTGATAATCAGATAACTGCAGAAATCTGATTATGATTTTTTATTAATCTGATTATGATCGAATTATTAATCAATCTTTACGTCAAACTTGTTTTTTTTTTTTAAGTTAGGAAAATTCTGTTTTCCATAGTATGTGCCCTTTAATCTCTGCATGGTTTAAGGCTAGTATGTGATCATTTAAGAGGGCAGTTTGCACAGTGCTAACTGGTGGCGTATAAGCTTCCATTATTTTTTAGCTACATTAGGATTGTACCTCTGCTGTAAAACTACAGAAGAAAACCTCAGACACCAAGCATGTCTTTACTGATTGATTACTTTTGGAATAAGAGAGAAAATGTGTAACTCAGACTTTTCGCCGAACTATTCCTTTCTTTATTAAAGACAGCCGCTCAGTCCAGTCCCTCAGTCTATTGTGGAGCAGGTGTACCACCACCCCCACTCCATCCCCAGCGGAACGCCGCTCCCCCCGGCACGCTGCATCGGCACGTAAAGCTCACCTGCCAGCCATCTCTCATCTGCTCTTCATTAACATTCGCTCACGCATGAGCTCACATTCATCCCGCTTTCGCTCACAGGTCTGACCGCACAGGTCCTGCCGTTTCTTGTCCATGCACTTTCACTATTAAATCAGGCCAGAGGTCCCAAACATCAACAAAGACGGCCTCTCGTCCGACCTGTTTATGGTGAAAACAAAGCACATGCTGTATTCTTACTCTCTCTCACATCCCTTGTACCCTTAACTGCTATACTGTTGCTAAAATAAAGCCAGAATGGGTTATTTGGAGCGTGGCTGAGACACATTTGGAGCCCAAATTTTGCTTCTTTACACTGTAAAAATGATTCTTTAGATCAAAGTTATTTGTTGAGTTGAATAAAATTCAATTGCTTTTTACCACATGAAGTAATTGTTTTAGGTTGAACTGACAAGCCATTTTTTTCAGTGTAGTTTAGAACTGGAGCGGTGAGGCTAACATTGCTAACACTAGAACTCAATAGTCACCCAAACAGTTAAAACTGTTTCTGTAAAAATAAATCCCCAAAACTTCTTTCAACCCACTCAAACCACATCCAGGCCTTCAGTAAGGTGGCGCAGACTTGCTGATGCGGCGGAATGACTTACTGCAAATAATAAATAATAAAAATGAAAAAAAAAAAAACTGCAGGCAGCCTCTTTAGACACGAAAGCCTGTCTTCACAAACCAGCTCAGGATCGCTGATCTACACTACACTCAGTATTCATAACAATGTCTGCCATGAAGATGGAGGAAGCTAGTCCTTAAAAGAACTCACAAATGCAAGCAAAACTTACACATTTTACAGCTCTGTTAACACTTGAAATCAGGTTTCCCCTGAACTTTTGGTCTGTATATTTTCTCCAGCGCAACAGAACCCAATGAAATGCAAAGACGGCCACAAAACTACTTTCAGTATTTGAATACCAGCACTTCAAATGGTTAACTGAGTACTTCAACATAGTAAATATAACCCTGTGTAAGGTCACCTTTTCTGTTAGTTTTTAGACCAGGTTTTTAGAACTTTTAGATCTGATCTGAGCAACTTGGCAGAAAGCTAACAAGCAAATTGTGGGAAAGTGAATGTACACCACCGTTAGCCTGGCATTAACATAACATTGCTTTATCATGGTGCTAGAACAGGGGTCGGCAACATGTGGCTCTTTTACTGCTCTGCTGCGGCTCCACAGCAGAATTAGATTTTCTGCAGTAAAATAAGGCTCTGCTGATCGTTCAAACACAGTTTAACAATATATGGTTGAATGCTGAATGATGTATATCTGCTAATTCACCCTGTGCGCCTACTGATGGTCACCAGAGCAACAATCTCGCCCAGCTAGTAGCTAACATAAAGGGAAAGACAGAGATTTAAGAAAAACAACAATAATTTAGAGACAGATAGACTTCGAGTTTATAAGGACTCAGCTGGTTTCCTGATACACTTAATCTGCAATGAGAAATTGTCAAACATTAAAAAGTTGCGAGGCTGAAGTCAGCTTCTTGTTCCCATTCCACCTTAAATGGTGCACACTCTCAGAAATACAGGTAAACTGCCACTGGGTCAGTGCCCCTCTTGTCACTGGAGTGGTTCCCTCGAGAGTACATCTCAGTACCTTTAGTCAGGGAACATAACTGAATCATAATCCACTGAAATTATGTTTTCTAAGATGTACTGACTCCACACACCCCGTCTCGCCTCCAGGCTTTTTATTTTATTGTTCTGTTTTAAATCAATCAGTTATGAAAAGATACAAATACGACCTTTTCACCTGGAAAAACTTATTTGTGGTCCACAATTAGATCTTAAACCCACTGTTGCACCTTTGAGAGAACAGTAACATTGTTTGTACCTTGATGAACAAAAAATGTACCTATACAGTACCTTTATTTCTAACAGTGCAGCAGTTACATTCTGATGCCTCAGACACCATTTAAGGTGGAATGGGAAAATTTGAATGAGAAGCTGGTCAATGACAAGACAGTCAAATGTTGAGAGACATTTTACAGGAAACTGTTCTACTTCTGTGGAAAAGTTTCCTGCCAGAGATGCAAAAAAAGTTATATATACTTTGTATATACTACAAAGCCCCGAGCATGCAACCTTTTGTTCATGGTCCATTCCATCCATACAATCTCTCTCTCTCTATCTCTCTCTCTCTCTTCCTACACTAGGACATTAGCGCTTGAAAATTGTCCATTTAATCAATAAAATAATTTAAAATAGAAAGCGACAACTTTTTATTGAGTGGACACTGCCTACCTCTAGCTACACCCATGCTCATCCTAATTTAAGGTACAGGTGTGGGCACAAAATACAAAATGTCAAAAAAAAAAAAAAAGCACAAATGCTGCCTCAATCTGAGCTGCCCATGATCGAAGCATACACTGTGTTCTCTTTTAGATCCCTTTAAGGACTTACAATATACGGAGGAACTGAACCATGCAGGTTTTAGATGATGGTAAGCTGGAGAGAGAAAGAGAGAGAGAGAGAGAGAGAGAGAGAAAGAGAGAACAGGGCTAGCTGGCCATCTTTAATGAGGATCTTTTGTCGAACAAGCAACAAAACAAAATGCTTACGGCCCACTGGGATAAAAGCTCCAGTAAAGTAGAAATAACGTGGGGCGTGCAGGAGAGAAGCTGTGGAGGTGAAATATAGACACGTAGAGACCACCAATGACATTTACAGCCCCACACTCATCTCATCTGCACCAGGAGATGCACATAAAACTACAAAGCCCCGAGCATGCAACCTTTTGTTCATGGTCCATTCCATCCATACAATCTCTCTCTCTCTCTCTCTCTCTCTCTCTTTCTCTCTCTGTTTCTCTCTCCCTTTCACTCTCTCGTCTCAGTTGTCATTGGCTAAACTACAACCTGACTTTTAAAGTGAAATGATAATGGAAATGGCAGTGACAATAACTCAGGTCAGGACCTGTCTCACCAGTGGCTTGGCTGCCCCTGAACTGGCTCAGACTCACGAGTTCATATCTATCGCTGTTTTTATCGCAGCCTTACAGTCTCACTTCTCTTCAACAGTGGATTTAACTATTTAAAGAGTGTGAAACTCTCTCAGTGCGTAGTATGCTTGTATACGATGAGATTTATTTTATATCATAGTTTATTGCAACCAAACAACCTGATCACATACTACCTGTTATATCTATGGAGCCCTGCTGGTAACATCCTGTTTAAATAAAATAATGTGTGGCCACGGCACATGATCTTGTGGCCACGACTTAATTACCTTGTTCTCATGCCTTACTAAGTTGTGGCCATGCATTATTTTTATTTATAAAGGTGACATACTGTCTAAATAAAAATAATGCATGGCCATGCTGTATAAACGTGTGTGAATGAGGTCCTAATGCATGGCCACCACTTAGTAAAATGTGGGAACGAGATCGTCATGTGTGGCCATGACTTAGCGAAGCGTGGGAATGAGATAATTCAGTCATGACCACGACTTAGTTAGGTGTGGGAATGAAATCATGCCCCACCAAGCCATGGCATTAGGATCTCATTCTCACACCTTACTGAGTTGTGGCCATACATTATTTTGATTTATACAGGATGTCACCAGCAGGGCTCTGTATATCTGATAACAGTGGAGTTTGTAGATCTGGTAATAGCACTGATATGGGAAACCAGGGCCAAAGCCTGATGTTTTCCATGTGCATGCTATACCTGCCGATGTGGATATTAGGACATCCCAGCATCACTTAAGGCTCTGCTACTCCAGAATGCTGTACATGGATGATTCTACTGAACTGGTTCAAAGTCATTTGAAAACTCATTTCAGACTTTTAAGTCACTTGGACTTTCTAAAATTCTTCTGCTTTGAGTGACCCGATACCTTAATTCTGCTTGTTTTACACTCTCAGAAAAAAGGTACGACACTGTCATTGGGGAAGTACCCCTCTTGTCACTGTGGTGGTACCCTCAGGGGTACATCTCAGTACCTTTAGTCAGGGAACATAACTGAAACATAATCCACTGAAATGATATTTTCTAAGTTGTACTGACTCCTCACACCCCGTCTCATCTCCAGGCTTTTTATTTTACTGTTCTGTTCTAATACTTTAGTTTACAAAAAGATACAAATATCTACTTTTCCACAGGGAAAAACTTATTTAAGGTACACAATTGGACCTCAAAACCACTGTTGCACCTTTGAGGGAACACTTACATTGTTTGTACCTTGATGAATGAATCAAGTACCTGCATGGTACCTTTATTTCTAACAGTGTATGAAAACAAATGACAAACTTCAATTTCATCACTAAAAAAACAATCATAACTGTTTCAATAGTGACAATTTTAGTTCATTTAGAGCAGAACTCAAAAGCACTTGCCAGTACATGACTAGCAAACACAGCTCTGCACAGGCGTGCACACATAAAATAAATATTTTTCATTAAAACACAAAAAAGGTTACCCAGTTGCAGAACATGTTCTGGTAGTGACAGTTCTTAATGTTCCACACTGATTTTCAGACTTAACTTTACTTTAAACTAACTACTCATAACGTGTGGTTATGAGGGACAGGGATGCAGTCTCACTTCCTGCCCTAAAATGCAGGGGAGTGGCTAAAATAACATGAAGACACAGAAAAATTAACTAATGATTCATCTGAATCTTTCAACTTCACCTTAGAAGAAATCAAACATAAAAAAAATTTAATGGAAAAAATGTAAAGTTAAATTAAAAGCTGAAATTTAGCGGTTATGTTTGGGACAGCCAATGTGTTTATACTTTTTAAAGAATATTTTTAAAGCAAATATCTGCGGATATTGACATAATTCCAACATCGCCTCTTTTTTTCTTTATGCCTATAATATTCAGCTAACCACCAGTTTCACGTCCCTTTCACACAAGCATTTTTATGCAAATGGGAATGTAACTGTAATTAAATGAGGAAGAGATAAGTCTGAAAACTAACCAAAGCTGAAATCCTAGTATTTCTGACACAGCTGGTGACCTGTGAGAGACCTATTAAGATTCCCACAAAATTACCAGGAGGGCTTGTGTATAAACTAGAGCCAATGTATTACCAGAAAAGACAATAAAGACTCAATTACACGCAGCACTCTGGGCCTCATTCTCCAGTAGCTTCCCAAGTGTGTTCTTAAATGTGTTCTTGAGAAGGTCCTAAGAAAATATTTATGTCAGACTCATGATGTTCTTAAACTGCTGATTTGTTTGCATCTTTGTGCTCTTGAGTGTTTGTAGATTCTTAATAAATCCCAGATAAGAAAACAACAAATCTTTGTGTAAAAAAGTGGCTATTAAGATAAAATTCCATCTTAAGAACAGCTGATTGAGGCCAAATGATGGCATAATTACAGCCCACTTAAATTTGGTTTTTGTGAATGAAAACTTTGTTTTAAGGGTATTTTATATTAATCTAGAGGTATACATCATGATAGAAGAGACAAATAAGAAATCATGTCTTGCATGCAATGCGGAAACAGTGCAAAAGCAGTAATGCTGTGGTTCTCTGGTGATTTTGTTTTATTGGGGAGTTTTAAGAGCGACTGTATCTTCCTTCTTCGATGGCTCTCTTGATAAAAGATGTTTCCGGCTACTGCAATGGTAAATGTCTGAAGCATAATTTACAAGCAAAACACACCACTGATACCAGCATATCATTAACACTAGAACTGGAGGACAAACTCAGCAGACTACACTAGACAGTTCTTATAAAAGACCTACGTATAAATCAATGAGCAGCAAACTAAAAAAAGCAATAGCAAAGTGGAGCTCCAGTTCACCCTGAAAGCCTCCACCACAACAAGAATCCAGGAGCTGAAGGTGTCACCATTGAATCGTTGGCTCTATCTTCAGGAGATCATCTGGGGTGGGTAGGATGGTCCTCCCCACTCCCCATTCACTCAACACAGCAATAGAATTAGCAGTTAGTTTCTTTCAAGCATTCTGAGCTGTCCAGTGATCTTGTGTTTGAAAAGCAGCAGTTTGACAAGGTGTGGGGGCTTGTATGTGTTCATATAATTACATTTAATAACATAGTAAAATGACAGCTGTATCTCTAGATTTCTTAGGGTTAAATAGATATTTGGTAGATCTGTATTGCTTAGTGACCTTTTACAAATGATGCATTCATTTCATTGTAATGTGCACTATCATTATACGCTACACAGAGTGGACACTACACTATACTGTTTAAATGGACCATCTCTTTCCTCTTATTCTGTCTTTCTCTTCAGGGCAATGAGCCGAAATGCAGGGCCGACACGACCCTGCTGCTGATGTCAATCAAACTGCACTGAAAAGTATGATAATGTGATTAAAGTGGGATGGAATAATCTCTGTGGAGTGGACGTGGCATTAGTGCTGCGTTGCCCTTTTAAATGAGGGGCTTTTTAGCTGTGCATATAATCAGAGACAAGATCGCTCTGATTAAGACATAATCACCTCAATGCACTCACTCTCTCTCTCTCTCTCTCTCTCTTTCACACACATACTCATTTGCCCACATGAATGCACAATCTGCTAAAACTGTTCTACATGCATCACCTGTCCACAAGAATGCCTTATAGCTCCACTGTATAGGTGGGCAATTACAGACAGCATGTTGTACTGCCCAGATGTCCTCTACTCTATTCATAATTGTCCAGTTTCTATTTTTATTGGTCATAATTCTTGAATATTTGAATAGTCTAGGATTTGTGATATGCAAATGAGCTTCGCTCTGACCTAATACCTTCTCATGTTTAAGAACCGTGAGATGTCTGAACGCTATATTTCACTAGAGGGCAGTACAAAGCTAGCGTCTTACTTTTTGGTTTCTAATCTGTTACTAGGAAAGACTACAGCATCCATCTAAAGGCTAACTAGCACTGGACAAGATGCTCTGCGCCATCAGAGGGTCTCTGGTGCTGGGTCCTAGATAACACAAAGCACAGCTGGAGCACACTGAAAGCATCACAGAAAAGTGCCAAGAAGCTCAAGTTCATTTTACACTCTACTTGTACAGATTTGATGGAATACAACTTTGAACATAAAAAAACAGGATTCAGAATATATATATATATATATATATATATATATATATATATAAACAGAAAAAAAATGCTGCCACCTTCTCTGGGCCTGAGCTCATTTAAAATGGACTGAGAGGAGGTGGAGAAGTTTCCTGTGGTATGACAAATTAAAATTTGCAATTGTTTTTTGGAAATTATGGACACTTTGTCCTCTGTGCTAAAGACCACTCAGCTTGTTATCAGGACACCGTTCAAATGCCAGCATCCATGATGGTATAGGGGGGCCATTAGTGCACATGGTATGGGTGATGTGCACATCTGTGAAGACACCATTAATGCTGAATGATATATATATGTTTTGGCAACATATGCTGCCATCCAGTTGAAGTCTTTTTCAGAGAAGACCTTGCTTATTTCAGCAAAACAATGTCAAACCACATTCTGCATGTAATACAACAGCATTGCTCCAGATTAAACGAGTCCAGGTGATAAACCAACCTGCCTGCAGATCAAACCTGTCACACTGGACACAAAGTCCTGTACCATCAAAGGTCTCTGGTGCTGGGTGCTAGATAACATAAAGTGCAGCTGGAGCACATTGGAAGCATCACAGGAAAGTAAGGAAAAACAAGAAGCTCAAGCTCTTGAGCACCAGGTGACCTACAGTCAATAATTGCATATCTAAGTGTGACTATACACAGTTTACGAACTATATATAGTGGATGTTTCTAATAAAATGGCAGCTGCATGTATAGCCATATTCAGTCATACTCATTATGAAAACACACCCTGTACTTTGTACATGCAGAAGAGCAGAAGTCTCACAGCTTGAAGACTCTAGTGCGAAGATGTAGAGCCTCAAAGCATCTTTTCCCATCTTTAAGCCACCAGAGGAGAACAGACAGCCTGTAAGAAGTGCTCTTCAGAGGCTTTGCACTGAGGGATCATGGGATATCAGTCACCCAGACTCCGTGTGTGAGCCTGTCCATGAGTCTGATACCGTGTGCATTAGGAGGCTAATCTTCAAAACTTCTCTCTCTCTCTCTCTCTCTCTCTCTCTCCATCCTTCTCTTGCTCTGTATATCCCTTATTCTTCTCTTAATATCCCCTTCACATGCTCGAGATGTCCCTTTAAGGCTTTAAACTCTGCTAATCTCTCTCTCTCTCTCTCTGTGTCCCACTCTCTCTCTCTCTCACAAAACCTCACAAATCAGGTTCACTAATCTCTCAGTGTTTCAGACCACACTAAACACACAGAGAGAGAGAGAGAGAGAGAGAGAGAGAGAGAGAGAGAGAGAGAGAGCTCAATGGATAGTGAAAGTAGTGAAATGCCTTAAAACAATTTAAAAAAGGTTGGAGTGAGAGTTAAAAAAGTGTTGCATCTGAACAGAGAGAGAGAGAAAGAGAGAGAAAGAAAACAGAAAAAATGAAGACGTCATGAAGATGGACAGGGAGAGAAAATGGAATAAAGAGAGGGGACAGACACAATGAGCGAGAAGGATGAATAGAGAAAGGGAGAGAAAAAAGGAGTGAAATACCTTAAAACAATTTAAAAAGGTTACATCTCAGTAAAAAGAAAGAGAGAGAGAGAGAAGGAAAGACACTAACAGATGGACAAAGAGGATGGAGAGAACAAAAAAAGAAGAAAGAGAAAGAAACAGTGATGTTCTAAGATGCGTTTTGTCGGAGTCCCGCGGAGTAAAGCACTTCTCTGGGTTAAAGGTCACACGTCCTAATGTAAAAAGTCCTCTTTTCTCTGAAACAGCGGAGAGACGAGCATCAGTCAGCACACACTCTCCCTCTCTACAGCTCAGGAGAAACCATCACGCCGCTCTGTCGGCGCCTCCAGCAATGCTGATCAGCTGCCAGATCTAGACTGAGGACGGTGAGGGACATGGATTTATTTTTATTGATTAATCACAATAACTGGCTAATTGGCTGATTGCCAGCTATGAACTAACACGTCAGGTTACACTAAATAAATGGTGCACTTTCTCAGAAGATGCTGGGAACTTGCTTCTGCTTCATAAATCACCATGGAAGCATCAACTACAGGCCTCCATCTCCTCGTTACATTCCTGAATAAAAATTAAGCTTAAAAGGAATATTAGCAAGTCGGGTCACATTGTTCACTGTTCATCAGGACTTCACAACACCTGAGCACTGAATAACAAACTTACGAAGCAGTACTTTCTGTATTTATGATGGGATTCACAAATTGAAATATTGACCTTTTAACCTCTGGATTTATATAACAAAACCCTAAAGATTTCTGAATATATATATAAAATTGACTTGGGAAAAAAGTCTGGTTCCATTGACTTACATTGAAAGTAATGTATGCTTTTCACTTCTCCTGTAAAGTTACCATTTTGGAGATACGAGGTTTTGTTCTGACAGCAGAGATACAGATGCATGTGTACACATTTATACGGCAACAGCAATCTGCAACTACAATCTGTATACAATGTGACTTAGCCAATACACTACCTTTGGTTCATTGGTTCAGAAAGATATGAACATGCTGTTCATTTGGACTTTTTAAAGGTATCCAAGCATTTAAAAATTGTTCAGCGTCCAGGGAGTATAAATGCATTGTGTTATTTTACCTCCACTGCATAGAAATGATCAGTTACACTGTCACATGCTGTTGCCATATGGAAACAATCCTATTTACGTTTTTATATAAAACTCACAGCAACTGCTAATTCTGAGCAGTTCCTTTTGTTCCATTCTTCATGAAATTTACGCAACTCCTTTGGGGGAGTGTCATTTTATCCGTGCGTTTGCATTTTAGACCAGGAAGCGTAAATGCAGAGGCACATGGTGAGCAGTTAGATCCCACTGTCTTGAAGTAAATGTGTCTCAAAGTCTGAAAGTGAACATGGAACATTAAAAACTGTCACTACTGAGATACAGACTGCAATTAAATGACCTTTTTTGTGTTTCAATGAAACATATTGCAATTTTACATGTGTACAGCTGTTCAGAGCTGTGTTCGCTAGTCATTTACTGGCTAGTGTTTTTGAATTCTGCTCAAAATGAACTAAAATTGTTACTCTGAAACAGTCACTACTGAAACATTTGGTAAAGCTTCAGTAGTTATGCTTGTTATGACTGTTCTGGTAGTGACGAAATGGAACGTTAAACCACTTATTTTAATAAAGTGAACATTATTAGGTTTAGGGTCACTCAGGGCAAAATCATTGAAGTGAGCCAAAAGTCTGAAATGTGTTTTGACTTCTGTCTCTCTACCAGTTTGGCAGAATGGCCTTATAGGTCGCCTTTAGGTAAAGTGTTACCTTATTAGACTGGACATTGCTGTGTTGTGTTATGATTTACACATGACTTACACACATTGCATGCATTTCTATGTGTTTCATACCGTCTAATCCAGCATAGTTACTGTCTATTTACTGCTTTAACGTTTGCAGCATTTGTGTACGCTGTCCTCTGTGATTAAGTATTGTACTAGGCCCTCTCTTGTTTATGTGCACTCCGTAGTAATGTGCAGTCTCTGTCCTGGTCACATGTCCTGACTTGTATGCTTGCAAACAGGCCCTGGAGGAACCTTGTTTTGTTATACTGAGCACTGTATTATTAACAAGCTCTCATTCACTTACTCAGGAATGCGCTCACTTTATTAGGTACATCTACTGTTTATCTACATCCATTATACGTTTTATCAGGTCCATTCCCCATATAGGGGCACTCTGTAGTTCAGCAATTCATCAGTGGTCAGGACCCCTCACAGGACCACCAGTGAGCAGGTATTATTTGGTTGCAGTGAGACTGACATGGTAGTGGCACATTATTGGTTACTGTGTTGGTGAAAATATACCAGACACAGCCGTCCACATTCCCAGATGTTCTGGGAACATCTTACACAAGTCAAGATGTCCCTGTATAGACAGCCTTTAAAACAAGAATTACCTTACACTGTTAGAAACTAATGTACTATGCAGGTACATGATTCATTCATCAAGGTACAAACAAGATTTTTGTACATTTTCATTTTTTTTACATAATTTGAAAATGCCTTTTGGCCTGTTGGCCTGATTCCACTGACTTACATTAAAAGTAAAGTATGTTTTTTCCTTCTGCAAAGTCCTCATTTTGGAGATATGAGGTTTTGTTCTGACAGCAGCGTTTATTTAACTAAAAATAATGGGTGGCCTCAACTTAGTAAGGTGTGGGAACAAAATCATTAGCGGCGATTAAGTCATAGCCGCGATTATTTAGTAAGGCATAGGAACAAGATCTTAATGTATTTCCATGCCTTACTAAGTCGTGTCCATGACTTAATTATCTTGTTTCCACATGGCCAAGCATTATTTTTAATTATATGGGATGTCACCAGCAGGGCTCTGTAGAAATTAGCAGAAAATATCATATTTAACTGTGTTCTCTTTAGAGGACTGGTTTACAACATGCACAAAATCAACAAGACCTTTTTTTTCTGTATATTAGGATATGAGAAAATAAGAGGTGGGGGACAAAGTAGCTGCATTTACACTGCTATCCTGTAGTTTTTTGTGTCTGTACTGAATGGATAAGTAACAGTGTAAGTAAAAGTAATGAGATGTCATTGGCTGATCTGTCCTGTAGTTAGGCCTTCATTATGACTGCATACAGCCTGGACTTCTATCTGCTCCACTTTCTTTACTCGATTGTAGAACTTTGCCACACACACACACACACACACACACACACACACACACACACACACACACACACACACACACACACACACATCTTTATCAGCTCTCTGTAGCCCTTGGGGAGATATAATACACACCTGACACTGTTGTCTACTACAGCACAACTGTCTGCAAACAGTACACCCACTGCATTCAGAAAGAGCGAAAGTGGGGCAAACTCTGTAAACGAGTAATGAAGAATCATATCAGAGAGA